>NC_137866.1:7727365-7767365 GCF_963924005.1 Protomyctophum bolini
TTAGCGCCCGCTAAGAACTCACTCACTCCTGCATGGGCCTGGAAACACGTTCAGGTTGGCTGGAGGTGAACCAGATGGAGATGCACACTAAACAACAGAGGAAATAAAACAGGCGTTTCTGCTCAGGCACACACCGGTTAAATCAATGTATACATGTCTCTCTTTCTCTTTCTCTCTCTCTCTCTCTCTCTCTCTCTCTTTCTCTTTCTCTTTCTCTCTCTCTCTCTCTCTTTCTCTTTCTCTCTCTCTCTCTCTCTCTCTCTCTCTCTCTCTCTCTGCTGCAGCCTGCAGTGAGTTAAGCAAGTGTCTGTTGGTGCTTGACAGTGACTCACACTCACATCCAGTTCACACCCATACGGCACAAAATAGGCAGCTATGCTCACACTTGACAGAAAGTAGGCCTAGTGGTCTCTGGAAAACCCTAGTGGTTTCTGCTAACACGGCTTGTGGAAAAATGCAATCTGAACAATGTGCTCCTCGGAACCAGGCCAGGTAGTAGAAGGCAATCTTAGCCAAGCAGGATGAAATGATGACTAATTGGACGGGTCTCAATATGACTATAGAGATATGGGGCTGTATTTTGCGTGTCTTAAGAACCAGGTCTTATTCCCTAACTTGAGTAAACTAAAGACCTGGAGGCGTGATCAATGCCATTTGGCTATTCTGAGTGGCCAAAGAGCATTGATCACGCCTCCTCCAGGTCTTTAGTTTACTCAAGTTATAGGGAATAAGACCTGGTACTTAAGACACGCAAAATACAGCCCATGTTGGGCTCCAATTTTGTCGCAGCCTTTACCCGCAGCGCGGCCCGCGATTCAGCCGCTGCCCAAATATTATGAATATAGGAGCTTTCTCTGTCCCGTGTCACGCGCTATCTTTTTTTCCCGACAGCGGTATTTGCGCCTAGAGGTGTGGTCATGGGTGTGTTGGCACGCTTTCCCCTAATTGCTATTTTGGTCACATACATTTTGGGAAGTCGATAGCGGAGTTTAGCCGTGCCAAATGAGTTCGGTAGAGCGGCGCACGGCACGCCGCGCGCGCCTCAATGGAGATGTCTGCAGGCACAGAGTAGGCTGCCTCATCTCTCCTTATTCTCCTCCTCAATGGAGATGTCTGCAGGCACAGAGTAGGCTGCCTCATCTCTCCTTATTCTCCTCCTCAATGGAGATGTCTGCAGGCACAGAGCAGGCTGCCTCATCTCTCCTTATTCTCCTCCTCAATGGAGATGTCTACAGGCACAGAGTAGGCTGCCTCATCTCTCCTTATTCTCCTCCTCAATGGAGATGTCTGCAGGCACAGAGTAGGCTGCCTCATCTCTCCTTATTCTCCTCCTCGATGGAGATGTCTGCAGGCACAGAGTAGGCTGCCTCATCTCTCCTTATTCTCCTCCTCAATGGAGATGTCTGCAGGCACAGAGTAGGCTGCCTCATCTCTCCTTATTCTCCTCCTCAATGGAGATGTCTGCAGGCACAGAGTAGGCTGCCTCATCTCTCCTTATTCTCCTCCTCAATGGAGATGTCTGCAGGCACAGAGTAGGCTGCCTCATCTCTCCTTATTCTCCTCCTCGATGGAGATGTCTGCAGGCACAGAGTAGGCTGCCTCATCTCTCCTTATTCTCCTCCTCAATGGAGATGTCTGCAGGCACAGAGTAGGCTGCCTCATCTCTCCTTATTCTCCTCCTCAATGGAGATGTCTGCAGGCACAGAGTAGGCTGCCTCATCTCTCCTTATTCTCCTCCTCGATGGAGATGTCTGCAGGCACAGAGTAGGCTGCCTCATCTCTCCTTATTCTCCTCCTCGATGGAGATGTCTGCAGGCACAGAGTAGGCTGCCTCATCTCTCCTTATTCTCCTCCTCAATGGAGATGTCTGCAGGCACAGAGTAGGCTGCCTCATCTCTCCTTATTCTCCTCCTCAATGGAGATGTCTGCAGGCACAGAGTAGGCTGCCTCATCTCTCCTTATTCTCCTCCTCAATGGAGATGTCTGCATGCACAGAGTAGGCTGCCTCATCTCTCCTTATTCTACTATCTCTTTGTAATTTTCCTATAATCCGCAGAAGTCGAGTGCCTGCCACTTCCTTCTGTCCATTGTGTTTATATAATTGTATAGTCAAACAAGTTATTTGTGCGCGATTCCATTTCCATTTCCTCTTTCAGTTCATGATCACCCCATACCAGCAAATGGGCTTTATTGACCGAACTTTCCTTTTCGCTTCATACCGTTCCGTAGAGACGGCCTACACGCACGATCTATATACCAAATGAAAGCCCTAATTTCGTAGTTTACATAGAACTTTCATTTTTTTTAAATGTTTGAGCGAGTTGTGACTCAATGAAAAGACGAGTGTTCTTGGCTCTGTGCGTGTGGAGAAAGAAAAGAACGGCACGGGCAGCGGCTATGAAGCAATATAGCACTAACGGGCGACGGTTAAGGGATCTCTTAACAGGATCACTTAAAGCCAAGACTGGTGATTGGTTACATTTGGTTTAATCATTCTAACGCCCCAAACCACACCTATGCATAATATAATGGGTAACGGAGGTGTTTAAGGGATTTAGACAGGTAACCAAAATACCAACTTTAGTGGGGGAACACCCTTTCCCCAAGATGAGACAAAAATGGAGCCCATAGTCACATATACCGGTTTGCATGATGTTTGGACACAATCTGTGTAGGTGGCATTTCTTCCTCTGCCCAGCATGCAACGTTTCACCGCAATCAGACGTTGCGTTTATGATTTGAGGCCTTTTGTTCAGAACAAGCCACACACTGCAAACTTTAGATGACGACCTTAGCATGGTGGAATATGAAACATTGGACAGATTTCGATTTGATCACGTGAATGTTATTGTGTTTTGCATTAACTTAACGATATAAAATCTGTTATAAAAATAATATATTTTTTTGTTAAAATTGGCCTTCTGGTGGCACTATAAGGGGCATGTGAAAATGTTTGGGACATAGCTTCTGCTCTGGCCTACAGGGAGTGTGGACAGTTTCTCATCGATCGGCACAACGGTTTCCCGGAGATTAGCTACACACACACACACGCACACGCACACGCATACACACACACACACACACACACACACACACACACACACACACACACAATACAACAATGCAGCAATACAATCAAAACAAAAATGATGTAAATTTGAAGGTCAGAATCTTGTGTACCAAGATCACTTGATGCAGGTATATGCAATAAAATACACAATGATTAGTCACACACACACACACACACACACACACACACACACACGGACACACGGACACATGGACACACAGACCCACACGGACAGACAGACGAACGGATAGACAGACGGACAAAAGCATGCCAAAGCATATAGTCTCGGCCACTCCTACAGTCTGGTGGAGACAAACATTACGATGGTGAGATGTTTCATGCTCACAAATGTTCCAGCACGGTCTGGTTTACTGTAGTGGAGGGAGAAATGGAGCGGGATCCAGACAGACAAGGACATATCAGGGATGATTACAGAGTGATGCAGTGGGATACAACAGAGGAAAAATATTAATAACATATTTACCTTAATAGAGGCAGTGAGAGATAGTTTAGAGTGTGAGAGAACGGTGTTTAAATATGATCATAATATATAATTGCTCATGGCAGTATCGCATTAATATTTTCTTTTGAAGAATGCATGACCCTCCTTTCATTACTGTCCAATGACAGAGATGCCAGTTTCTGGTAATACCTGTTTGTACGTCATTATGGCTGTTTCATAGCCCCTAGCTCCTTGCTCTCTCTCTCTCTCTCTCTCTCTCTCTCTCTCTCTCTCTCTCTCTCTCTCTCTCTCTCTCTCTCTGCCGGAGAATAGGTGTTGACAAACTCAAGAGGAAAGCCATTTGCATATTCTAACCTTCTCCAATCAGTGTGTCCTTGGAAACACACGTGTGTTGGCATAGTTTGTAATGGCGTGTTTGCAGCCACATGTGGCGTTATCCTGCCTTTGCTGGGCTGGGAAATGAATGTGTTTTGAATAACACATGCAGGCTGCAGGCTTCCTTTGATTGGTTGATAACCTGTGTTTGTACAATACTCAAATCTGATTCCAGGTGATATTTAAGTTTTTTCTTCATATATTATTATTTTCCATCAAGCAGGCTGTCTTTCTGGTGAGATATTGAAAGCAGTATTGATAGCGAAGTGCCTTTCACAAACTGAAGGGAGTGTCTGTGTACAGCATGGTATTTACTCTGGGTCTATACGTGTGTGTGTGTGTGTGTGTGTGTGTGTGTGTGTGTGTGTGTGTGTGTGTGTGTGTGTGTGTGTGTGTGTGTGTGTGTGTGTGTGTGTGTGTGTGTGTGTGTGTGTGTGTGTGCGTGTGCGTGTGTGCGGGGGAGGGGAATGAATGAATAACTAAGCCAGTAAAGAAGGTGACGCCAGAGAGCGAGATGATTTATCGACTGTGCCTTAAGACTCTAGACAGACACGGAGAAGAGACGGGCAAACACTGCGGACTGCAGAAGTGTGTGATTGGGTTATTATTAAGGGCTGGCCATCTGCTGTCCGTATGTCTGGCCATGTGCACTGTGATATGTGCCCGGTGCGCCATTTGCCTACATTACCAAAGCCTTGAGAATTAACTGTCAACCTGACTTAGTCGTGGGATGAGTTTAGTTTAGGGAGCTCTTCCAAATACTTCACAGAGCGATTATCACAGGCTTATATATACCCATGTTCTATATACAAGCCTGCAATGCGTCGCGTTGTGACCCAGTGTGAGCTTGAAGATTGGCTGTATTTTCAGCGGCCGGGGGTGAGCGGAAAACTGTCTGCCACTGACTGAAGTTCAATCCAGATCAGTGGTACCCAAACCTTTTCATGTCAAGGACCCCCAAAATGACCCTAATTAGCTCGCGGACCCCCATTTGAAGAGAAGATTTCTACGGCTCTAGCAGAGATTCTCAACCTGTTTAATTTCAAGGACCCCCAGTTTGACTTGCATTAGTCTACGGACCCCCATTTAATATAAATAAAACCCTGAGATACTGTAAGTGGTTTGCAACAGAAGGAGAAAGCCAAGTAAATGTATTTAGTCGACTGAATCTACAGTACATGATTTTGTCGACAAAAATGTGGTGGGCCTTGATAGCGTCATAATGGCTGATTTACACTTGCATGCTTAAAATAACCAACCTACAAGCTCACAACTTGTTGCAGCGTGACGCGTTATGAGCTTGTAGATCTGCTATTTTCACCTGAGCGCAACCAAACATAAATCTGCGGAAATTCAAATTAAATGGCAAATACCAGCTCCCTCCATAACATCTTTAGTCTACTTCATTACTGACAGAGCAAGAATTGTCATATATTTAGTCATCATAGCTTAGTTGTAGACTAGTTTTCGGAAAGGCAACAGTGGTCGCGAACTGTTGCTTTACAGTTAAGTGTCCAAACATAGCCCGCCCTCTAATTGTGTGTGCCTAATTGGTGTGGAAGGAGAGGTTCCTCAAGTCGAGCAAACGAGATGACCTCATCTGTGTACTCTCATTACAGTCATTATTGCTAATCGTTAGCTGTTAGCTCGCCAGCCCTTCGTAGAGCCGGGAGAACGAGTGCAACTCCACTCCGCTTTCTCTGAAAGCAAAACTAAGGCTCCCTATTGATCGTCCGACTTTGGTTAAGCCAGTGTGAAACTAGGAAAGTAACAGTGATAATGAGGCTCCAAATGTTTTTCTCTGTGTGTTTAGATGAGAGAGATAAGTGTGAGACACTTTGGAATGAGCATCAGACACTTAAGCCCACGTTGGAGCTCAGAAGAACACAATGATGGGGAGCGAGTCAGTCTCTTCCTCTTTGAGATACTAAGATACTAATACATTTATTTACTCTCTCTCTCTCTCTCTCTCACCTCTGCACCCCTCTCCCAACTTTAACTTTATTTCACAGCTATTAAACCAGGAAATTTCAATCAGGCTTTCTTCAGGGGCAGGCGAGAAAAAAAGGGTGAACTTTTATGTTACGTATGGCCAACTTGCTTTTCTCCCCCTCCTCTCCATCTCCATTCCTCCTGACTTCCCCGCCTTTCTTCCTGTGCGGAACTCAACCTTGGCTTCTTTTATGGTTTATGATTCAATTTCCAACCGGTTGAATTTGTCCTCAAGAGATATTTTCCTGGTGGGCAGCGAGGTGGTTTTTTTTGTTCTCGCGTGTTTGTACAGAGCGTGCCTTTGGTATTCATGGGGCCACACAGTCTTGTTGAATACATGCATCTGAATGTCCAATTCTTGCCGGTAATTGTGTCTGCTGTTATATAAGTCAGTCTGGGATCAGAGACACCCCCCTTGCGACTGAGAGAGCTCCTGGAAAGAGAGGACAGATCCAGAGATACTCTGAAACAGGTATATTTAACCCATTCTGATCGGGAACCCATTTTTGTGTTAGCATCGTGTTATGCTTTAGCTATTGAAAAATGGCAGATCTACAAGCTCATAGCGTGCCACCGAGTGGCGCGCTACGAGCTTGTAGGTCTGCTATTTTTGAAAAATCGAAGAACGACTGACATTTTTAGAATCTGATCTCAGGTCAGAATGGGTTAATCAGACCAGTGTGTGTCCAGTGGAAACCTCGTATGAATCTGATCTCAGGTCAGAATGGGATAAGCAGCAGAAGAGTAGAGTTGTATTTCATTTCTGAGCAGCCAGTCAGGGCCTGGGAGCGGTGCCAGTGCCTCCCCCGAGTGACACGGCTTCTAATCCGCAGCCACAGAATGGTGTCTGCCTGCCATGCATCCACCCAGCTCCGCCTCCGTTGCCAGGAATTTTTGCGAGAGAAGTAAAATAAGCAACGAGGTGTATAAGAAAACAAGCTTAAAAAGAGGCGACTGTTGGTTATACATGCAGCAGGACTATGCTAATTAGGCCACGTGAGAGCTTGTAGAGCAGATCGGCTATTTTCAAATAGCCAGCTCACAATTAAGCGTGAGCTTGTAGATCTGCTATTTTCTAAAGAAAATCTATATTTTTTAAAAACACTGTATGCGTGTGCATATGTGTGTGTGTGTGTGTGTGTGTGTGTGTGTGTGTGTGTGTGTGTGTGTGTGTGTGTGTGTGTATATATGTTTAATATACAGTAGTGTCACAACAAGGCTCTGCAAATGGCCAGATGTTTGGAAGGAGACGGTAAACTGTGGAAAAAAACCTTTTGAAAAATGCTTATTTTGGCCTCAAAGACGTCTGAGGCCTGACCATCCAATTAAGAGGATACGAATGCACTCCATACTCGTCTCCGAGGACGGTTATATGGACGGGTCGTCGCCTTGTCTTTCTATAGCAGGAAGCAGCTAAAAACTGACCTGGCGTTCCCTGTACCAGCACCACCAACAACACCAGTCATCTTTTAACACATTTAGACCTGAGGACAATTCTAAAATTCTAAAAATCATAGCAGTTTTCTGAAAAACCTCATGTTTCTATGTCAGTGGTTCTCAAACTATTTCATGTCAAGGACCCCCAGAATGATATGTATTTGGCCGCAGACCCCCATCTCAAAATATGTTGTTCCAGGGAGCTCCCCCCCCCCCCCCCCCCCCAGAAGCTAAAAACGTTTGCTGCTGGGAAAGAATATATATTCAAAGATTTGCACCACATTTTCACGATTATTCAAAAGATATTAGCTATTTTCAATAAAGTATATAACATAATGCTTTTGAATGCATGACACCAAAAGGCGTCCCCCGTCCTGAGTGGGTTAATGTACCGTGCATGTTGGCAACGTGTAGTTTTCCAATAGAGAAGACAGGCCTGAGGCAGCATGAATAATATATGGAACATCCTTATCCTATATAACAGCTTCGCATGCACATAAGGCACCACACAAAAACAAGCTCAAACTTTCTTTATTCGCAGATATTAAAGCACTGTAAAAGACACTTTCCACAATATGACCTCTGTTTTTCATGCAGAATTATACCAAAGCGCAAGAAATCTTTCCCTGAGGACACAACAGCATTTTTTTTAATTTTCTTTGAATGGTTGTTTTCATAACAAATATAAAATACTATGCAAATGAGAAAAGGCTCAGAACTGCAAGCAGATGTTGTTGGGGGGGGGGGGGGTGAAACTAAAATACAACGAAGGAGAATGGATCAGCCAGATCACCGGGCTGCCTGGAATCAGATGTGTCCTCCCTCTGTTGGCTAACCTTTGCACAACGATGATTTCCGGATGATAATTTATAGCCTTTTTTTTGTCACAAAGAAAAGCAAACTTTTTGATCAACACAATGTTTGTTTTTTTGCGGCTTTCGCCTTTATTTCATATTTTTTATGGAGGGACAGGCAGTAGACTGACAGGAAACGGAGAGAGAGATGGGGGGGGGGGGGTGACATGCAGTAAAGGTCGTCGGGATCGGGAGTCGAGCCCGCGGCACACTGCTGGCAAAAAACGAAATAGAAATTAAATGAAAACTACTAAAACTAAGACTAAATATATTGACAATTTCGTCAACAAATAAAAACTAGACTAAAATGTTAAGAAGGGACTTTTACACTCTGTTGCATACTGAAAATAGCTCACAAAGCGCCGTGAGCTTGTAGATCTGCTATTTTCAGCAAGTGTAAAAACAGCCATTACGCATCAAGCATCAAGGCCTGCCAAAAATACATTTTAGTTGACTAAATCAACTGTAGATTTCGTCGACTAAAATCCTATGATATTTAGTCGACTAAAACTAGACTAACACTAAACATTCCAGGTGACTATAATCTGACTGACTAAACTAAATGAAAACTATTGAAGAGACTATATGACTAAAACTAAAATAAAAGTGTTCTGCCAAAAACAACACTGCATGGCAGTGAATGGAGCCGGCTGGACCAAACACTATGTATGAACGATTTAGACCTTTTGTCATTATGATCAGTTCAGGAATATAAAAAGAATACATTGTTTTCTAATCACTTGCTCTTTGATGTGCACAGTAGAGTACATGGGGTCCCGGGAACCCCCAGGTGTCCTTGAGGGAGTTCCAGGGGGTCCCCAGCTAAATGAGGAATCAAATGGACCCTATATGGGTCTGTATCTCAGAGAGTGTACAAATGGACCCCACTCTCAGAGTTAAATTAACATGGCTTTACAACATAAATTGGGGTCCCAGAGCCATTAAATGGGCGTCTGTAGCCTAATGCATTTCAAACCCTGGCATATCTTTTCAAATGGGGGTCCACATGCAGGCTAATAAATGTACATTTTGGGTAGATTTTGGGTGCCCACTGCATGGCCTAGCGGCCCAGGCTCATACCTATAGGCTCTAAAGCAGCCTGACAGCGCGTTTCTGGTTCGAGTCCCGTCTCATGCCATTCTGTGTGTACGTACGTGCGTGCGTGCGTGCGTGCGTGCGTGCGTTTGTGCGTGTGTGGGTCAAATATCCATGCGAGTAATGTAGAATTTAAGCTCATTGTGAGGACACTTTTCTTGATCCTCACAAGAAAGAGAAAAATAAATGTTTTAGCGTTTAGTAAATATATTCAGGTTGGTGTCGGGTTAGGATTAAGCATTTAGAGATTAGGTTCAGGGTTTGGCGGATGGAGTTTTGCCTGATTTATAGTGAGTTCAGTGGTGCCGTGCACACTGGAAATAGCCGGTTTAACCCATTCTGACCTGAGATCAGATTCATACGAGGTTTCCACTGGACACACACTGGTCTGATTAATCCATTCTGACCTGAGATCAGATTCTAGAAAAATGTCAGTCGTTCTTCGATTTTTCAAAAATAGCAGACCTACAAGCTCGTATCGCGCCACTCGGTGGCGCGATATGAGCTTGTAGATCTGCTGTTTTTCAATAGCTAAAGCATAACATGATGCTAACACCAAAATGGGTGCCCGGTCAGAATGGGTTAAAAGCTCAGCTATTTCTTGTGTTAAAAAATGACATTCATAAAATTGCCATCCTTAAAATTTGATGTCCTCCCCAAGTACCGTAGTCTGGTAATGCTAACGTGCGTGGTTGTATGTGTGTGTGTGTGTGTGCGCACCGGCACGTGCGTGTGCATATGTGTGTGTGTGTGTGCGTGTGCATATGTGTGTGTTTTGTGGAGAGCAGTGGTCTAAGTACATTTATTCAAGTAACTGTACATACTGTAATTATATATTTTACTTTACTGGAATATTTCCTTTTACTTCCACATCTCATAGGCATGAAATATTATACTTTCACTGATTATTATTACAAAACTAAATATGCAGTAACCACTTCAGCCCTTTAAACATTTGAAAATAGCCAATCTACAAGCTCTCAGTGTGTCGCGATGCGACGCATTGTGAGCTTGTAGATCTGCTATATTTTCAAAAGATTGTTTTTAACGCTTTACGTGAAACGGGTCATTATGCATAACAAGTACGTTCTATGTTTTGTAGCCTACTTTTAACCCATTCTGACCGGGCATCCATTTTGGTGTCAGCATCATGTTATGCTTTAGCTATTGAAAAATAGCAGATCTACAAGCTCATAGCGCGCCACCGAGTGGCGCGCTACGAGCTTGTAGGTCTGCTATTTTTGAAAAATTCGAAGAACGACTGACATTTTTAGAATCTGATCTCAGGTCAGAATGGGTTAATCAGACCAGTGTGTGTCCCGTGGAAACCTCGTATGAATCTGATCTCAGGTCAGAATGGGTTAAGTGATTTTTCTGTACTTTTGTACTTTTACTCTTAGTATTTCTAATCGTTGCAGTTTTAACATTCCAGCGCAGCTTCCCAGCCATGCACTGATGGATGGTCTGCTCTTTACTTCTTTACTCTACTGATGCACTGAGATCAATGCTGATGGGTGGGGGGGGGGGGGGGGGGGATAGAGATAATATGCTACATCTGCAGATTCCCCGTTCCACCAATCTCTCTCTCTCTCTCTCTCTCTCTCTCACCCCCCCTAGTCTCTCTGCATTAATCCTCTCCTCTCTCTCTGTGAGTTTCCCACTCTGTTGATCCTGTCTGTACATTTCTGCATATACTGTAAGGCTGCACTCTCACCACCACCACCACCGCCACCACCACAATCATCATCATCGCATTAACTAATGTGACACAGCATTAATTTCCCTCAGCATATGCTGCTGTGCCAGGCCATCTTTCAGCAGATTACTAGATAGCAGATTAAGTGCAGAGAGCTGAACATCGAGAGAGAGAGAGAGAGAGAGAGAGAGATAGAGAGAGAGAGAGAGAGAGAGAGAGAGAGAGAGAGTGAGTGAGTGAGTGAGTGAGTGTGTGTGTGTGTGTGTGTGTGTGTGTGTGTGTGTGTGTGTGTGTGTGTGTGTGTGTGTGTGTGTGTGTGTGTGTGTGTGTGTGTGTGTGTGTGTGTGTGTGTGTGTGTGCGTGTGCGTGAAGCATATAAACAGAGCCCACAAGTGGATGCTGAGGTGGTGGTGGGAGCACTAGAACACTGAACACTTCATAGAAACAGAGCCCACAGGTGGATGCTGGGGTGGTGGTGGGAGCACTAGAAAACCTCATAGAGCACAGCACGAAGCAGCGAGAACAATGAGCCGTGAGCAGGGAGGTTTAAACAGCCCGCCCCAATCAGACATAATGAGCTGATCAGCTCATCAGGAATTGATGCTCCTCACATGACTGAAGTAAGGCCAGGTATCACACAAGCTGACCAAGGTCAAAAATACATTCGTTTTCCTGCAACGTTATTGGCTACCGTCTCCAGACGTGTCCCTCTGCATGGGCTGTGACCTCATGTGGGTCAACCAATAGGAAGGGAGGGGGAGGGGGGCTGTGAGTCTGACGCCACGTGGGTCAACACATCATCATCAAGTAGAGAGCTAATCAGGCCCACACTGTTTCTTCAGGAACTGTATGTTCTAGTATAAATACCTAGTCGTATTCGCTGTATACATTTACAGTGGAGTTGTATTTTCTTAAAGGCGGCCTGTTAATACACGTATATCACAATTAATAAAAATAAAAGAGTTGTGGTTCAGCGAGCGTGAGCTCCAGGCGATACAATCCGGCAGCCAGCCAGGTGCCCCCACCGCACCGCAGAGCTGTCAGCCGGGCCTCGGTTCTGCTTAAATATTTATGCTCCGTATAGGGCGGCCCTTAGTGTAGCAGGTTATAGAGCGCACGCCTTTCGTGTTGATGGTCGTGGGTTCAAACCCTGCCTGGGGTCGAACTCGGCAAAGGGCACAGTGGTCGCAACGTGTTCCTAACGCGGCACGCCAAATCTAATGGGTTCACATCTGAGCCATAAGTCTCCTGAGTCTGAAGCCTGTCCTGAGCCTAGACGAGTCCCCAGACTCTAAAAACAGGATGATGATTTATGTTCTATTATATTCATGCTCAATGAATATATTTAGTAAATCCAAGAGTTGTCGGACTGAGTGTGGTCTTGTCCCTTTTTTTGGTTTAATATACTGTTTTGTTAGGCAGAAGAAGAGGAGGGGGTTCTGGTGGTGGTCCGTTCAGTGTGTGGTTGCATTGGTAGGAGGGGTTCTGGTGGTGGTCCGGTCAGTGTGTGGTTGCATTGGTAGGAGGGGTTCTGGTGGTGGTCCGGTCAGTGTGTGGTTGCATTGGTAGGAGGGGTTCTGGTGGTGGTCCGTTCAGTGTGTGGTTGCATTGGTCGGATGGGTTCTGGTGGTGGTCCGGTCAGTGTGTGGTTGCATTGAGGGGTTCTGGTGGTGGTCCGTTCAGTGTGTGGTTGCATTGGTCGGATGGGTTCTGGTGGTGGTCCGGTCAGTGTGTGGTTGCATTGAGGGGTTCTGGTGGTGGTCCGGTCAGTGTGTGGTTGCATTGAGGGGTTCTGGTGGTGGTCCGGTCAGTGTGTGGTTGCATTGAGGGGTTCTGGTGGTGGTCCGGTCAGTGTGTGGTTGCATTGAGGGGCTCTGGTGGTGGTCCGGTCAGTGTGTGGTTGCATTGAGGGGTTCTGGTGGTGGTCCGGTCAGTGTGTGGTTGCATTGAGGGGCTCTGGTCCGGTCAGAGTGTGGTTGCATTGAGGGGTTCTGGTGGTGGTCCGGTCAGTGTGTGGTTGCATTGAGGGGTTCTGGTGGTGGTCCGGTCAGTGTGTGGTTGCATTGAGGGGCTCTGGTGGTGGTCCGGTCAGTGTGTGGTTGCATTGAGGGGTTCTGGTGGTGGTCCGGTCAGTGTGTGGTTGCATTGAGGGGTTCTGGTGGTGGTCCGGTCAGTGTGTGGTTGCATTGGTAGGAGGGGTTCTGGTGGTGGTCCGGTCAGTGTGTGGTTGCATTGAGGGGCTCTGGTCCGGTCAGAGTGTGGTTGCATTGGTGTCTAGTTTAGTTTAGTTTATTTCGCTCATCATCAACAGTACAACACATTACATCAATCATTTATGTTGTGTTGATCCAGAAGGCAGAAGCTCAGAGCTTATTAATGCCTATCCTTAATACACAACCGGTGTTCCGGTCGGTATAGTGTGTGGTTGTACTAAATGTACAGTTGATTTTGTCGACAGAGATGTATTTTGGAGGGCCTCGATGGCCTTGTAATGCTACTACTTGGGTGCATTCTATACACTTGGTTGCATGCTGAAAATAGCCGACTGAGCTTGTAGATCGAGTGCAACACCCGAGCACAACAATACATAAAATGACATGAAAATCATGTCTTGACTCGAGGAACAGCTTTGTGTACAGTCAGTGCACAGTTGTGATTGGACGGCTGATAAAAAGCGGTCCACGCCCCCAAAAATATGTGTAATTGGCCGCCGACCTCCATCTGAAAATATGTTGTTCCAGGGACCCCCCCCCCCCCCCCCCCAGAGGCAAAGAATCTGAAAGAATATATATTCAAAGATCTGCAACTCATTTCGACGATTCTTCTAAAATAGCAGATCTACAACCACGAGTGCCGCGCTACGAGCTTGTATAGATCAGCTATTTTTCAATAGCTAAAAGTATAGCATAATGCTTTAAAACACCCAAAAAGGGTTCCCGTCCTGAATGGATTCAAAAAGTTCTGTGCTCGGCCAGAAAAGGTCGCTGTGATCAGCGTCTTGGAGAAGTGGCCGGTATTCGCGGTCGTCTTTTGGTCATATTAAGGTAGGGTTTAATGTAAAGACATAGAGGTGCATACTATATATTTTAACCCATTCTGACCTGAGATCAGATTCAGACGAGGTTTCCACTGGACACACACTGGTCTGATTAACCCATTCTGACCTGAGATCAGATTCTAAAAATGTCAGTCGTTCTTCGATTTTTCAAAAAATAGCAGACCTACAAGCTCGTAGCGCGCCACTCGGTGGCGCGCTATGAGCTTGTAGATCTGCTATTTTTCAATAGCTAAAGCATAACATGATGCTAACACCAAGATGGGTTCCCGTTCAGAATGGGTTAAAGGACCGTGGCGTGAACGCTATACATGCATTTTTACACATACCACGCACATGATTAGATAGGAGCGTGCCATGTGCGTGTGCCGTGCTCCTGCATGTGAGTGCAAGTGTGTGTGTGTGTGTGTGTGTGTGTGTCTGTGTGTGTGCAGGGACGTAGCTGACCAGCTGGTTGCCCTACTCGTAGGATATTTGTGCTGCCCCCCTCCCGACGAGAGTGCTGCTATTCCTCATGCAGATCGACTATTTTCGAGGACGCACACACGGCCGCTCGTTATTATGTGGCAGAGCTGCGGAGAAAATACTATACTTATTTTTAGGGTCTGTTTGGCACATTTTGTGTGTGTGCGTGTGTGTGTGTGTGTGTGTGTGCGTGTGTGAGAAAGAGACTGTGTTGGTCTAACTGTCTAACTGTTTGGCCTGGTCTCTTACGTATGTCGGTTCAATATGTTTAACCCATTCTGACCTGAGATCAGATTCATACGAGGTTTCCACTGGACACACACTGGTCTGATGAACCCATTCTGACCTGAGATCAGATTCTAAAAAATGTCAGTCGTTCTTCCGATTTTTCAAAAATAGCAGACCTACAAGCTCGTAGCGCGCCACTCGGTGGCGCGCTATGAGCTTGTAGATCTGCTATTTTTCAATAGCTAAAGCATAACATGATGCTGACACCAAAATTGGTTCCCGTTCAGAATGGGTTAAGAGGCTTTTAATTTTGTTCTTTTGCTGTGAGTTAAATAAAACAGCAGTAATGCAGCTTCCCTAATCCTCTCACACAACTATAATCCCAGAGGAACACCACTGTAAATAATACTCTGCGGGACGAATTAAGGCACAAATCACTCAATCCCTCACTGCGGGTTTTATGTTTATTTTAGTCCAGATTAATAGAAAACTCACCCATCGTTTTCATCTAGGAGAGAGATGGCCTAGAAACAAACATTAACCACGTTTCTTCTTGGACGCAGCATCTAGGTTGTTGTGTTGTGTGTGTGTGTGTGTGTGTGTGTGTGTGTGTGTGTGTGTGTGTGTGTGTGTGTGTGTGTGTGTGTGTGTGTGTGTGTGTGTGTGTGTGTGTGTGTGTGTGTGTGTGTGTGTGTGTGTGTGTGTGTGTGTGTGTGTGTGTGTGTGTGTGTGTGTGCATGCGTGCGTGCGTGTGTATATAAATTATGAAGAACAATTCAGTAAGTGGGCTTGAAATGGAGCTTTCAACACGCTTTGAGGCATACCGTATACTCTGAATATTACCAATGAGGGACATGCCGTATACATCCAGAGCCATTGAAGGAGAGTTGTGCCATTGAGGGGGCAGAAAACGGCACCGGTCGATCACGTGACCAGTGTGTAGTAGACGAGGGGTATAAAGGCACAATTAAGCTATCGCATCCAGCTATAGCACATACAGCATTGAATAATCTAATGCTGTTGAAGTGATCTCTCTCTCCCATACTGACGTCACGTGCACCCAGTGCATGTGAGTGGAGGAGCCGGACAGTTATAGCCTGCAGAGGAGTCTTCTGACCTATTGACCCTCAAGCATGGTCAGTATTATACTGACTGAGTCTGATCAAATCCTGCCCATGGTGGTAGAATTGTGTGCACAAATGTACACACTCTTACTGGGAACTGTCCAATTCCAGGCACCACTGGGCTTCATGTTCATCTACAAGGAAGTACACATTCTATTGACTTGTTTCCCTACAGACTCAGAGACTCAGTCCCATGGGATACCCTTGTACCATAAAGACTTGATTCCATTCAGCTGGATTAAGATCTACAAGCTCATGAGCTTGTATAGATCTGCTATTTTTGAAACCTAGACTGGTGCCCATTGGGCACTGGCCTACTTGGAACGATACAAGTTGGAAATCCCAATTATTATGTCTGTGTGCCTTTTATGCCCATATAAGGAGTTATTTGTCAGGTAGCCCCAGTACGTATAGTATGCAGTTGTCAGAACATCATTGTCATGTCAGAACAGGCCAGCTCCATATATGGAGTTGTCCAAAGCCTGGGCAGGGGCTTTTGTGCTGGTTCTAGACAGCTGGCGATCCGACAGACTTGACACCGGGCACGGCACTCCCTGTGGTGTTGTGGAACGCGTGTGTCAAACTTGGCCATTTCTGATCCCCCAAAAACAGTTAGCGAGAATTGGCTATAGCTAATGTGAGGATTGTATATGTGAGAGTCTTCAGAGGCATGCATATAGAGACGAAGATTTTGTATTGAGTCGCTAACATTGGCGCGGTTGTTCAATCCAGCTCAATCTGAGCCGTATTATTCATGTAAAACGGCTATAAAGACCGGCGGCCCCAGCATTGTGTGCGGGCCGCCATCTTGGGGAGGGCAAAACACTGAGCATTGCCTATATAGCGACCGGGAGCCCCTTAAAAGTTTTTCATTATTGGTGTCCCCGGGGGGCAATTAGGTTTACAACAGATTGTAGAGGTTTGAAACATAGACACAGACAGTACACAAAACATACAGTAGACACCAAACCAAAAGTCTTTGCTGCTGGTCGCTGCGTGCGCTGCGCCCTGACTTCCTTATTGCATCTCCAATAGAAAAGGAGGGGGTATAGTAGGGGAGGTGGGGGGTGGCGCGACGAGAAGGCAGGTATAAAAACACGAGGGAAGGAGAGAGAAAATGCGACCGCCTTCTTTGAAGAGCAAGCAAGAAATGCGTTCAATGAGTTCATGGGTTAAGCAGTGCACACTGCGCTCAGCTCAACAACATGCTGAGCATATACATTCAATGTACAGATATTCTACTGTTAGGTTCTTATAGTTTATGTATCATCCTAGATGTCTATTTCTATGTTATTGCGAACGCAGTGAGCACTTACTATGAGACCTAGCAGATCATGTCTGTGTGTGTGTCTGTCTGTCTGTCTGTCTGTCTGTCCCGCTATACGTCCAAATATGGAGTGTGTTGCATCAACACAATCACTCAGCTCCATATATGGGCACAAAAGTGTTGCATCAACAAACGAATCACTCAGCTCCATATATGGGCACAAAATTGGCCAGGTCCACATATACAGTAACAGCGGGACAGACACACAGACAGACAGACATCGATCTGCAGGGTCTCAGCTGCGTTCGCTTCCCGCGTTTGCGCGTCTTACTGGTGTATTAGTATTACCTTGTCTTGTTCTTACTTATTGTAAGTCGCTATGGAGTTAGAGTGTCTGCTAAAGTTGTAAATTGTAAATTTAAAAGAACAGGAATAACAGAAAGTAATTTCTCCCAAGAGCTAAACTGACTATTCAGTCCATAAGGTGATGCAGAGCCACCACACCTGACCAGTACCACCATCTGGTCCATGTCCACACCTGAGCAGTACCACCATCTGGTCCATGTGACAAGCCTTTGTCGTTGTAAAAGCCTAGTTCATATTCGCCCAATTATATATACTGCATAATCTTATACAGACAGATGTGCACAACATGACTGCGGTGCTGTGTGGACCTCCTATCTGCTCAGTGTCCACTTTGGGGACATGATAGTGGACACCTGCAAGGGTCATCAATATGTGTTAAACTTTAGGTATTGAAAAATTGCAGATCTACAAGCTCATAGCTTTTTGAAACATTGTGGAAATGTGGCGCAAATCTTTGAATATATATTCTTTCAGGGTTTTTAACTAAAATCTTTGCTTCTGGGGGACAACATATTTTCAGATGGGGGTCGACGGCCAAATACAGATAATTCTGGGGGTCCTTGACATGAAATAGGTTGAGAACCACTGATATAGAAAACTGCAAGGATTTAGATGCCATCATGCCTTGCTAAAATGCTAAAATGCTATACGTTTTCCAGCTCAAGGTATGCTTGCCACAAATAGAGCACCGAAGTCTGACGTCACTTTCAGTAGAGGGCGTCAGTCCCCAGGTTCATGTATTTGTTTAGTTGCATTGAAATCCCCATTGAGGCGATTTTAGATCGCCTCATATAACAACTGTGTTTGAAAAATAAACATGTCACCCCGGCCCCTTCACTCATATGGATATGAAGAATCAACTGACTGAGAGAAAACGCTAATGTTACTGCTGCTGAATTAGTTCGATTTTCGCTAGAAGCAGACTGTATCCTATATGAGTGACTGACTGTTGCAAACGATACAGAGACACCTCCCTAACAATAACGCTGAGACAGCTTGTTTATTTTTGGACCACAACGCTTATAGTAGACGATATTAAGATCACCCCATGTTATTCTCCATAGAGAAATTACTTCCGCGAACCAGGGGAATCGAAGGGATGAGCGAGTTACGTCAGGACTTCGGTGCTCTATATGCATAACATTTAGGAAAGAATCAACAGACGAGCACATGCCTCGGTATCCGCTGGTAGACCTGGTCTGAGTTGCCTGGAACTACATATTTTCAGATGGGGGGTCCGCAGCCATATTCAGATAATTCTGGGGGTCCTTGACATGAAAAAGGGTGAGAACCACTGACAGAGTAGCCTCAGAAACCCAGACGTTTTACTGACAGAGAGACACTATTCAGGATTTAGAAGACTTTTTTTTTTAGAATCGTCCTCAGATCTAAATGGGTTTAAAAGTAAAGAATGTGAGTAAGTTTTCCACCGCTGCCCTCTCCTCCTCCCACACATGGCAGCATATATATATATATATATATATATATACAGTGAGTCCTTCCCCAAATAACAAACAGGTGGGCGGTAAAAAAACCCCACTTTACTTCACCTCCACAAATTGTCCATTTGCCTGTCCGCTGCGCACCTATCCAATATACATACTAAGCTCTGCTTTTAGCTTCTGTTTGGGAATTTCATTGTGTTCCGTTAGATTGCTTTGCAAAAAAAAAAGAAAAAAAAAAGAACAGCCTCCCCACTTGCTTGTGAGGTCATACACTGGACTTTTCTCATTTTCTTTAACTTTTTATTTTATTTTAAGAGACTTTCCTGTCCCCATTACAATGGGTAACAGGAGATACCATCTATTAATTCCTCATTCTTTATTGTTTGCAATGTATTCATTTGCTTGTTTTTAGTGTATGTGAAGCACATTCAAACATTCTTTACAGTGTGTTAGCGTGGGGCGCTCTTATCATCATACATCACATTCCGTGCTCAGCCAATCAAATCACCACAAAAGTCATTCCGGCCAATCACTTTTGGAATTTTCTTTTATCTTCAATAATATGTACTATGCTCAGCCAATCAAATCATCGCTACGGGGTGATCAGCGTCAGCCAATCATCAGCCAATGTTTGTGTTATCAATACACAGACCCACAAAGCTGGGTATAGCTTTTTCATTTTAACGTTTCTTAAACTTTTTTCACCCCACGATTTTTACGGGGCGCCTTCTATAAACAGCATTTGTTCCCACACGTCTCAATATTTGCCATTGACCACGGTAAGAGAATCCCGGTCAAATGTCCACTACATTTTGACCACTACATTTTGACCACGGTAAGAGAATCCCGGTCAAATGTCCACTACATTTTTTCCCCGCCTGTATTTTTCCCATGCCTTTATCTTCTGGATGATTGAACCTCAATGGAAACGGTGCCACTGATTAAACATGCGCATTATATGGTTTAATGGTGTGTGAGACGCAACTTGGCCTGTGGTAGCGCCACCATGAGGCTGATCTGAAAACTGTCAAGTGGCATTTCTTCCTCAGCCTATAGTGGGAATAGGCATGCACGGCTTGGGAAGCCGTGGATAGGCACGGCTTGGGATATCCGTGGATATGCAAAATGGTAGCTGTCTGCAGTAATACTGTACTATTGTCAGAGTTGCTTGCTACACTACTAACTGCATCTGCAACACTGTGGTCAGCCTGTCTGTCGTTGCCGTGGTCGGCGTGTCTATCATGCGATGTATATTGACTGGCTGTTTGATTGCAAACTGTTTTGTGGTGTCTGCGCCCGCACTCTTCAGTGACTGCCCTCCGTTCTACAATTACGCGCGACATGCCTGCCTACCAGACATACAAAACACCTGCCTTGTTTCCTCAGTGTTTCTCTTCTTAGTTCAACAGTCAGTTCAGTACAGTTCTTGGATTTGTGATTACCATTATTACAGAATATGCATTTTGAATCATCTCTGAAACTCGCAGCATGGAATGCAGCTGTCGAGGCAGCGCCACCGCTGTAGGTTTTCCTTTTTTCCGTTCTTTTCTCCCAGTTAGCGCTCTGAGCGCTCTCTTGATTCTCTCTCTGGGGGGTCATGCGTTCCTTGCGTAAGATTGGCCGTTCTCTCACGGCTCTCCACTTCTTTTTGTATACAGGTGCCTATTAGATGGGGGTAGCACCCGCAGTTTCATTAAAGAGGATATTTCCAGAGCACTTAACCTGCCAGTTGTAAAGAAACGTTGAATATGTATTGTGTTTGGTTACAAAACACCCCAGAGAATTACCTGCAGGAAAGTGAAGGCTCGTTTGAGAAATATTAAGAACAATCAAAGCATTGATGTCCATTTATTGGAAACACCCAAGTTGAGCTCTTCTATGATTACACACACACACACACACACACACACACACACACACACACACACACACACACACACACACACACACACACACACACACACACACACACAAACAAACATGTTTAAATTACTCCTAAACATTTTGCCAAACATCACACACTCTCCTATCCTCCTGGAGGCACTTTTTCTAGTTCATTTCTGCATCTCTTAGGGCCCATTTAACCATATAATGCGCATGTTTAATCAGTGGCACCGTTTCCATTGAGGTTCAATCATCCAGAAGATAAAGGCATATAATAACATCAGTGCGTTAAAATGTGATCTAAAAGCACGCTAATGTGTTTAAATAACTATAATAAAGGATACATTAAATATAATATCGCCTGGTGCGATCGTCAACAGCGCTGCCTGTGTCTGCTTGCAGTAACAGCAGCACAGCCTGCCTGTCACTCAAGACGGCCGTGGCCACGCCTCTGTCCCCTTTTAAGGGAAAGGGAGGGACGTTACAGCAGAGAACTGAACCAGAGAACACAGTACAGGTCGCGGTACGTCTTGTTTTGAATTCTTAATTCTGTTTCGAACGACACCAACGAAAATCTTTATCTTATCTTATCTTATTTTCGTTTTAAATACCTATTTCTAAGTTTTGAATGAACAATTTCTAAACAGTATTCAGAAAACGTACCATATTCTATGTTTTAATTTACCATTTATATATTTGACAAACAGTTTTCAGAATACCAAACCGTATTCTGAATACTGTTTGTCAAATACGAAATTAGAATTCAAATGACCGTAAAATAGGACCCAGTACCTACGGGGACACGGGGAGAACATGCAAACTCCACACAGAAAGGCCCTTTTGCCAACCCCACCTATAGGGTATGGGCACTGGTGATGCAGAGGAGATCACCCGCCCCCAGCGCCCACGGAGTCCCCAGCGGGAATCGAACCCTGGACCTTAGCAGACCATGTGCCACCGTGCCCCCTCACTCACAACCTTTTGAGTAATAAGAGTTCGGGCCGATACGCAGCAGAGCTAATGCTAACGGTGTGAGGAGTTGTGAGCTTTTCATGCTGAATTGTAATATTATTATAATTAATTAATTAAGTGATTCTATGTATTCTATGTCTCAATTACCGTAGCTTTATATGATTTCTTAAAAGTTTTTAAATCTTTGTTCAGTATCCAGAAGGTTCCAAAGGTTTACCCCAATGGCAGATAGACATCGCTCTTTTAGGTTGGTTCTTGAAATTCTGATCTTCTTAAAAAAGTTAACGTTTCCCCTGAGCTCATATTTGCTTTCTCTGGGTTTAAACAGCTCCTGCATGCATGCAGGTTGGAAGTGTCTTATTGTATACCTTGTACATGTACATTATTGTTGCCGTACTAAGGTTGATTGAGTGTGCGGTTATTAATGAAAAGTGGGTTTGTAGGTGTGTAATATGCGGCCTGGTTGACAATAAATTCGTATTGCTTTCTTTTGAAGGATACAAACAGACTGTCAAGATGAATATCCCTGAGGTGACAATATATACAATTATTTCTAGTAATATAGATCCAGAGACCTGTGGGTTCCTGTTTGTTAAAGTGCCTAGGCTATAGTACAGCACATAAATTACACATTTTAATCACAGAGAGAAGTGCGAGTTACTGTTCTGTAGACTAATTAACTAGCGAATGCCTCTGCATTAATTAGAAAAAGTTGCCTCCACAATGTGTTAATTAATGTTTGAGTGTTACAAGGGCCTTATTAACCCATTCTGACCGGGAACCCATTTTGGTGCTACCATCATGTTATGCTTTAGCTATTGAAAAATAGCAGATCTACAAGCTCATAGCGCGCCACCGAGTGGCGCGCTACGAGCTTGTAGGTCTGCTATTTTTGAAAAATCGAAGAACGACTGACATTTTTTTTAATCTGATCTCAGGTCAGAATGGGTTAATCAGACCAGTACAGTCCAGTGGGAAACCTCGTATGAATCTGATCTCAGGTCAGAATGGGTTAAAACTCATCCTCTGCCAGCGCTGTCATTTCCAAGTTCTTTCCAAAGCCTGCACCGCCAATGACGTACAGTATATGCCACGCTGCGGCACGACGCGACGCGTTGTGTACTTGTAGATCCGCTATTTCCACTGGTTAATTTATATTGTTTTATTCATGTATGCATGTATATCTCTGCTGTCCGTATAGGAAACCTGAGTCATAACTCCAAAATGTTAATTTTTTTCAGGAAATGAAAAATATACATTTTAATTTAATTATACAAACCTTATATTTTTTAAACGATGTAATACTGCCTCATCGAAGTTAGTGTTGTGACATTAGATATTGTCAATTACTTGCATGAGAAGGAGAGAGGTGGTGGAGGTATAGCTGTTTTAGCAGACAGTTTGAGGGTCCAATGGAGTTAAGAGGTTTTGTCCAATGCGTTTTGTACTACTTTCCATTGGTTCAATATTTTGGAAACAACACACAGATGTAAAGGGTGTTCAATAGCACTGATTTATGGGGGGGGGGGGGGGGGGGGATCTAAAACCTAAAAAATGTAGTTATGAGGTTTCCTCCGGACAGCAACGATATGTAAATGTAGGGGAAAGAAGGGATTTGAGTCGTGACCCTGCATGAAAATTGGTCTGTGATCCACGAACGGGTCCCGACCCACTGTTTGAGGACCAGTGGGTTAAATTACTCGAATTGGGCTCTCCAAATACTGTTGATAAGAAACCCAGTGCCATGGTAATAGTGAGAACTTCTTCATGCATGGAATTCCTTCCTCTGTGAGGAGAGAGAGCTCTTGAGACATTTCCCCCTTCAAGTGAAGTGAGGTAAATTATGCACGTTGCCTGAAGCAAATGTGAAGATTTGCTGCATTGAGCGACATTTGGTGTGACTTCCTTCAAGAAGAAGAAAAAGCCAAAAAATACAGCAAAGCAGCACCTGCTTTCGCCTATTAAAATGTCTAGTAGAAAATTGCCGATTTTTTTTTAGGCCCTATTTTCAACTAATAATCTGCAATTTTCAACGACATCACAGTAGATCTCCTATTTTGACATAACCAGAATAAGGACGCTTGAATGTGATTAAATGAAATGTTTACTCAAAGTTAATTGCGAATAATGTATCGCTTTTGATTGATGGATGAGTTGAAGCATGCTGAAAATACTGCGATCTGCAAACCATTAAGACAAGACGGTCTATACTCTATACACAGCTGTATGGCTCAGGAGGTACTGTAGAGGGGCCGTTTTGGGAACCGGAAGGTTCCCAGTTCGATCCCGGTGTCAAAGTGTCCTTGAGCAAGACTCTGAACCCCAATTGCTCTCGATGAGCAGCTAGCTTGGTCCCTCCTCCGCCATTATGTGAATGGGAGAATGTTAAATGCACAATCATTGTAAATGTATACCGTTTAGCCACATTACGGCGACATGTCGAGCATATATATACCAAGCAGGAGCTCGTTTCGGTGTGATTGTGTGTGATAGTGGCAGCAGGCGGGAGTGTCAGCCGGCTCCTGCTGGGTGCTAATGGCCCCGGCCACGGTGCTTCAGTTTGGGCTACAGCTGCCTCCCCGCAGAGACTCCTAACGGAGACTAATAACCGTCGCAACACAAACCTCTCCTCTCCGCCTTAACCCGCTAAGACCCGCCATTCTACACAGCATGTCTTCTAAAATCCCCCAAACTGTTTTCTGAACTTTAAACTTATGTTTCTGTGTCAGTGGTTCTCAAACCTTTTCCTGTCAAAGTACCCCAAAAATGCATTTGGCCGCCAACCGCCAACCGCCCACCGCCAGTCCCCAGTCCCCAGAAGCAAAGATTTTATTGAAATATGTTTTTTTTATTTTGATAAAGATTTTATTTTATTGATTCAAGTGAAGAGAGACATGGAGCAAAGGTTGTCATGAATGGGACTCGAACACGTGACGCAGGCCAGAGCCTATATGTGGCATGCCCCTGGACCACTAGACCAGCGGGCGCCCACACATATCTGATATTTCTGAATAGCTTAATGGTTAAAGTGGTTAAAATCTAAAATGACACGGATGCTTTCCCGGTTTTAATGGGTTAACTATTTTATAGTCAGAGCACACCTCTCTCTCTCTCTCTCTCTCTCTCTCTCTCTCCCTCTCTCATTTCTCCTCCTCACCTTCATCTCCCTTCTCATCTTGCCACCTCTGGGCTCTCGGACGACAGGCAGCCACACACACACACACACACACACACACACACACACACACACACACACACACACACACAGTCGCACACACAGTCGCACACACGCACGCGCACACAAACACTAGGGGTTTCCCTTTCATTTAGCAGTGAAGGATGGGCTTGAGAGCAGTGGAAGGATTGTAATGATCTGTCCTGATGAATATAATTAGGGAGAAAGTGCTGACTGAGCGACACGAGGCGGGCTTTAAAGTGGCGAGATGGGACTTAAGCAGCGAGCGAGCGCGCCCAATGCCTGAGGAGCCCCCCTGTTCTTGATTGCTTGTCAAGGCTCATTGGCCAGACATTAAGCGAAATATGATCTATCGAGAAATAAACAACGGATCCTTTGTCATTATTTAAAATGGTGTCACGTCACAACCCACCGTGCACCACATTCTGTTAAACAAGTAAAAGTCCAGCATTAAAAATGTACTTAAAGTAAAAGTACAACAGTGATGGTATCAAAATGCACTTAAAGTAAAAGTACTCATTTTGCAGTGCATTTAAAAAAATAGATTTACAAGTGCACGCACGCACGCACACCTACACCTCTGCTATCTGGACAAATGATGTAGGCCTATTTACAATATGATGACTGAGCAGTTCTGAAAAAGATGCCGTTTGTCTCCAAAAAATGTCTCCATATCTTTATTTTTTTTTAAGTTTAAATGTATCAATTTGTAACTCAGGTCCGTGGTTACATCTTACGCTCTCAAACATTTAATGATAACTTATAGCATATCTACAGCAAAATGTAATGTAATTCCGGTGGTTGGAGGTGGTCTATGCCCTGGTAGAAGTTTGGTCTCCCACGCAGAGCAGGAGGTTCCAATCTCCTGCTCTGGTAATACAAATTACCAGGCTTTTACTTGTAACAGAGTGTTTCTGCATTGCCGTATTGATACCTTTTACTTAAGTAAAAGCAGTGGTTTTTCCTCCACTGCATAAGACGTCAGGATTGCAGCTTTGGCACAGAGGGTAATTGTCCCTACTAGGGTGTCCAGATGTTAGCATGTGGTGCAGCCAGCTGTGTGTGGCTGGGTGGAATGCAACGTGTGGCTCTGTGTCCAGTATATGTATGCTGGGTGATAGCTCTGTGTCCAGTCACAGTATACGTATGCTGGGTGATAGCTCTGTGTCCAGTCACAGTATATGTATGCTGGGTGATGGCTCTGTGTCCAGTCACAGTATATGTATGCTGGGTGATAGCTGTGTCCAGTCACAGTATATGTATGCTGGGTGATGGCTCTGTGTCCAGTCACAGTATATGTATGCTGGGTGATAGCTCTGTGTCCAGTCACAGTATATGTATGCTGGGTGATAGCTCTGTGTCCAGTCACAGTATACGTATATGCTGGGTGATAGCTCTGTGTCCAGTCACAGTATACGTATGCTGGGTGATGGCTCTGTGTCCAGTCACAGTATATGTATGCTGGGTGATAGCTCTGTGTCCAGTCACAGTATACGTATGCTAGGTGATAGCTCTGTGTCCAGTCACAGTATACGTATGCTGGGTGATAGCTCTATATGTGTCCAGTCACAGTATATGTATGCTGGGTGATACTGTAGCTCTGTGTCCAGTCACAGTATATGTATGCTGGGTGATAGCTCTGTGTCCAGTCACAGTATACGTATGCTAGGTGATAGCTCTGTGTCCAGTCACAGTATATGTATGCTGGGTGATAGCTCTGTGTCCAGTCACAGTATATGTATGCTGGGTGATAGCTCTGTGTCCAGTCACAGTATATGTATGCTGGGTGATAGCTCTGTGTCCAGTCACAGTATACGTATGCTGGGTGATAGCTCTATATGTGTCCAGTCACAGTATACGTATGCTGGGTGATAGCTCTGTGTCCAGTCACAGTATATGTATGCTGGGTGATAGCTCTGTGTCCAGTCACAGTATACGTATGCTGGGTGATAGCTCTATATGTGTCCAGTCACAGTATACGTATGCTGGGTGATAGCTCTATATGTGTCCAGTCACAGTATACGTATGCTGGGTGATAGCTCTGTGTCCAGTCACAGTATACGTATGCTGGGTGATAGCTCTGTGTCCAGTCACAGTATACGTATGCTGGGTAATAGCTCTGTGTCAGTGTTTCCCAAAGTTGGGTCTGGGAACCCCCAGGGGTCCTTGATCGAGTTCCAGGGGGTCCCCAGCTAAATGATAGTTTGGAACCAAATGGACCCTGGGTCTGTAACTCTGAGAGTGTATACAAATGGTCCCATTTGTACACTCTCAGAGTTAAATTAACCTTTTTTTAAATTTTACAATATAAATTGGGGGTCCAAGAGATAGAAATGACATTGCATGGGGGTCCGTAGACTAAAGCATGTCAAACCTGTTGTCCTTGAAATTAAATGGGTTGAAAGTCACTCGGTAGAGCTGTAAAAATTATCTCTATGGGTGTCCCTGGCATATATTTTCGGGCTAATTAGTGTCAATTTGGGATTCCTTGACATGAAACTGTTTGGGAAACACTGCTCTATATGTGTCCAGTCTTTCACCCAGTATACGTATGCTGGGTGAAAGCTCTATATGTGTCCAGTCTTTCACCCAGTATACGTATGCTGGGTGATAGCTCTATATGTGTCCAGTCTTTCACCCAGTATACGTATGCTGGGTGATGGCTCTATATGTGTCCAGTCTTTAGTATATATACGTATGCTGGGTGATAGCTCTATATGTGTCCAGTCTTTCACCCAGTATACGTATGCTGGGTGATGGCTCTATATGTGTCCAGTCTTTAGTATATATACGTATGCTGGGTGATAGCTCTATATGTGTCCAGTCTTTCACCCAGTATACGTATGCTGGGTGATAGCTCTATATGTGTCCAGTCTTTCACCCAGTATACGTATGCTGGGTGATAGCTCTATATGTGTCCAGTCTTTAGTATACGTATGCTGGGTGATAGCTCTATAATATGTGTCCAGTCTTTAGTATACGTATGCTGGGTGATAGCTCTGTGTCCAGTATACGTATGCTAGGTGATAGCTGGACATCTATCTAGCTCTGTGGAACGACACCTCTACAACAGACAGACATTAACCCAGTAATACCTGCATGATGAGGCCCATTCAGAAAATGACTTGACGGTTTTGAGAAGAGAAAAAAAAAGAAAAAACGTATGTTGCTGTATCAGTGGCGCTCACACTTTTTCATGACAATGACCCTCCCCGCCCCCCCCAAACTTATATGAATTTGGCCGCAGACCCCCTCCCCATCTCAAAATATCTTGTTCCAGGGACCGCCATGAAGCCAAGATAACCTCATAGCCCATAGCTATTTTTTTTTTATAAAGTATAAAATAATGCTTTGTATCTAAAATGACACAGATGCTTTCCCGGTATTAACGGGTTAACAATGGCTATAAATATAAGTCACACAGGCGCGCCCGTGGCCACACGCACAGATGCGTGCTCGGCCTGCTCGTGTGCACGCCCGGCATGCACATACACACACACACACACACACACACACACACACACACACACACACACACGCACACGCACACAGACCATCTGTCGTTGTGGTGAAATACGCAAAGAGTTGACGTTTACGACACTCCATCGTTATTCCTTTGACAGGGAGAGAATTCCGACAGAATGGAGTCCTTATCAACTGGGCTGCTCTGGGTTATAGATCTCTCCTCCTCCCTTTTACACTCTTCTCTTTCTCTTCCTTCCACCTTTTCTTTAGACTTCCTTGTCTACTATATTGTTCCTCTCCCTCTCCTCTCCTCTCCCCTCTCTCTGCTCTGCTGCACTGTGCTCTCCTCTCTCCACAAAGCTGTCAGCGTATACTTCAAAAGAAGAAGTCAATTTCGTTCTTCTCTTTTTTTTCACGGCTTGCCGTTCCTCTGTGGACGCTATTGTTTTATACTCCATGTGCAGCTCCACGTCGAGTTTAATTTTTACATTTATTTGAAAACTTTAGTTATATAATAATTATATAATAATCAATGTAACTAGTACTTTGATTATTATTACGAAACATGCAGCATTAAACACTTCAGGCCATTTGAAAATTGCCGATCTACAAACTCACGATGCGATGCAACATATCACAAGCTCACTACAAGCGCCATCACAATGTGTCATAATGCGACGCATTGTGAGCTTGTAGATCGGCTATTTTCAAAGTACTTTTGAAAACTTTGTAACTTTGTAAGAAATTCTGCAAATGAGTGCATGAGTACTTTCTACTTTTGGTATTTTATTTACAGTAAGTACATTTTGAGTATAGTTATACATACACTGTAGCAGCATTGATACTTTTACTTAAGTAAATAAATGCTAATACTTGTTCCACCACTGTCAACATTGGCACAGGGGAGGGTGAGCACTGGCACAGGCATGTATATAACGGATTATCATTTCATGAAAAAAAAATGTAAGAAATAAATTCCGTAAATTAGAAAACATAATAGCAAGCTCACAGAGATCACAATGCTTGTAGATCTGATATTTTCACCAGTTTGGGTCCCGCAGGCAAACGTCTATGAATTTCCACTTTGGGTCACGAGCTAAAAAGTTTGGAACCACTGTCCTCTACACTGTATAGTACAGTATACAGTGGAACCACTGGCCTTTACAGTATATATTCCACTGCTACATAGAGTACGCAGTCCCGCCCCCTTTCATGGCGACGCCAGGCCCAGGAAATAATTCCCAGTGCATTTTTCCCATTGGCATTTCAAAAAGTATTTATTTAAAGACCTTTTAAGCGTCGTACGAAAGCCAACTGGAGTCGTGACAAATCATGACAACAAACACAATATTTTGGACCAAACAAATAATTACAAAGAAGAAAAACAACAAAAAAAGTGTTGTAACCTGCCGTTTTTTCTTCTTCTTTTAAATTTTTTGTTCGGCCCAAAATATTGTGTTTATTGTCATGATTTGTCACGACAAGAGTTGGCTTTGTCCGCGGCGTAACCGTCTTTAAATAAATACTTTTTGAAAAGCCTATGAGGAAAATGAACGGGGAATTATTTTCCGGGTCTCTCGAGGGGGCGGGACTGCGACGCTCTATTCCACATGCTGTATAGGACAGTGTATGGTTCCACTGTATACTATACAGTGTATAGTATAGTATACATTCCTTCCACTGTATACTATACTATACAGTGTATAGTATAGTATACAGTGGAACCACTGTCCTATACAACAGTGGCAGCAGTGGTTCCCAAACGTTTTCATGTCAAGGACCCCGAAATTGACACTAAATAGCCAGCGGACCCCCATTTGAAAATATATTCAAGACACCTCCATATTTTATGGCTCTAGCAGTGATTCATGACCCATTTGATTTCAAGGACCCCCAGTTTGACATGCATATTTAGTCTACAGATCCCCATCTAATGGCATTTCTATCTCTGGGACCCCCAATTTATATTGTAAAATCAATGTTCATTTCACTCTGAGTGTGTACAAATGGAACCAAATGGACTCATCAGGGTCCATTTGGTTCCATTTTTCTACACTCAGAGTTACAGACCCATAAGGGTCCATTTGGTTCCAATCTATCATTTAGCTGGGGACCCACTGGAACTCCATCAAGGACCCCTGGGGGTCCCCGGACCCCACTTTGGGAACCACTGGTGCTGGAACAGTGATTTTTGCCACCTGGATCTGCACTCTGTTTTCATCATGCACCCTCTGATGCGCTTTGACATTTTTTGTCTCAGGAAAGTTGCCATTTCTGGCAACAGACAGGCACCAGTGGACAAGGTGTGTGCTCCAGTATATCTCGCTATGAATTAAGTGCCATCTGGTCGTGTTTCCTCCAGTCCCTCAGATATGGAATCTATCAATCTAATTCAGAGGTTTTGTATCTTCTAATGGTTAGAAGGTACGTACAAACCTCTAAATTCACCATAGCTGAGGGACTATAGAAAATAGCAGATCTATTCTGTAGCATTATATATCTACAGTAGCTCACACTGCTCACATCGGCTATGTTCGGGTAGTGACACCTTCACACAACCAAGCATAAAATGACTTGTCTTAGTTCTACTGGATCTCTCCACTACAGTCCCTCCCTAACATTTAGTTCTACTGGATCTCTCCACTACAGTCCCTCCCTAACATTTAGTTCTACTGGATCTCTCCACTACAGTCCCTCCCTAACATTTAGTTCTACTGGATCTCTCCACTACAGTCCCTCCCTAACATTTAGTTCTACTGGATCTCTCCACTACAGTCCCTCCCTAACATTTAGTTCTACTGGATCTCTCCACTACAGTCCCTCCCTAACATTTAGTTCTACTGGATCTCTCCACTATACAGTCCCTCCCTAACATTTAGTTCTACTGGATCTCTCCACTATACAGTCCCTCCCTAACAGTTAGTTCTACTGGATCTCTCCACTACAGTCCCTCCCTAACATGTTAGTCTAGTTTTTTTTTATATAGTCATACTTTTAGTCATCAGAGCTTATAGTTTTTATTCCGTTTTTCGTTTAGTTTTTCGTCAGTGAAAAAAGCTATAGTGGACGAACAGTTTTAGTCCACAAAATGAACACTGATTCCAGAGCCAACGACGCACCCCCAATGACACACTTATGCCTATTGATTCCATTATTCAGGTGGGGGGGGGATAACCATCATCATCACAGCCCTATAAGTGCCAAAAAGAGCTTTTGGCACGAAGGCAATGTGTCGGTGTGCTTCCCGCGCACAAAATGTTACGTTGACCTTGATAAACTTACAGTATAAGCTCCCAAGAAACATGCTGCGGCCGCGTTAGACTGACAGACTGGAGGACTGGAGAAGTGGGTGTTTTGGAAGCGGCTCCATCATCTCTTATTTATTCTCTCTCTCTCTCTCTCTCTCTCTCTCTCTCTCTCTCTCTCTCTCTCTCTCTCTCTCTCTCTCTCTCTCTCTCTCTCTCTCTCTCTCTCTCTGCACTAGCTTTGTGGCACGGGTTGCCTTGGAATGAGAACGATAGAGAATGAGGCAGAAATCAGAGAAATGAAGAGCCTGTTATAATTCTGACCTCCCATACATCGATTGCTCAAAATGTTATACTCGCACAATGTACGAGTGAAATATACAAGTGCATATTTGATGGATGTACTGTATTATTATGACTTTCACAGTATTTCTATAATCCCTTATTATCTACATTGCATCCATTTTTTTGTGGTGCCGCCACTCCATTGCGTAGCTATGTGTGTTCGTCCCTCCCTATGTATGCGTGTCCCTGTGTCTGAGCACGGACAGCTGAAACACACACACACACACACACACACACACACACACACACACACAGCGGTGGCTCAGGGGTAGAGTGGCTGGATGGTAACCGCAAGGTCGCCAGTTTCAACCCGGGCTCCTCCAGAGTTAGTGTTGAAGTGTCCTTGAGCAAGACACTGAACCCCTAATTGCTCCTGATGTGCTGGTTGGTGCCTTGCATGGTTTCAGCTGCCATTGGTGTTTGAATGGGTGAATATAATGCACAATCTATGTAAAGTGCCTTGGATAAAGGCGCTATATAAATTCACCATATACCCCACACACACGCACACGCACACACACACACACACACACACACACACACACACACACACACACACACATACAACGGCTACACTGCTACAGTACAGCACCATCACTTCAAACTGGTCTAATTTGTTTTTAATAAATAATGTTTAGTGTTTTTGTGAGCACAGTCTCTGCGGAACGTGTTCCGGCTGTTACGCTGTTTGTACGTACCTGTATGAGTAAACAACAAACAAATCCCTCTTTATTCTTATTCACTGGTTATCAACCAGTGGTCCGGGGACCACCAGTGGTCCGGGGACCACCAGTGGTCCTTGAGAATAGTTATTTTGATCAACGTTTGCCTGTTATCTCTCCTATAGCCTACATCAATACAGAATGGAATTGTGGACAAAATGTTATCCAACGACAAAAAAATATTATTTCTTGGGTCTGCTGAGTGGCAAAATCTCGTTCAAATGCCGAATGGACCTCGATATTAAAAGGGTTGAAAATTACTGATCTAATTGATTCTTCATTGGATGGATGCAGATGTCTTGCCCAGTGCTGTATATGTACTGTGTCGGGGGAGGGGTTGAAGGATAGGAAGACAGAAATATAGATGAGTAAGGAGACTTTGACTTCCCCCGGGAAGTAATGAAAAGTCACCTCCAGTCAGCAGTTATGATTAACACTGGGCCTTAAAGCACACACACTCACGTGCACGTACGCACGCACGCACGCACAGTGCCACCCAGGTTAATGGGTGAGTGGTACTTCTGTGTTAACACATCTGTGCATATTAACAATTCATACCCAATTCACCTCCCTAATATCTCGCCTGCGGCGCAAATTAGCACAAATGGTCTGATGAGGCGGGTGGGAGGGAGGGGTGGGACATCGGGGAAGGTGGGGGGGGGTCTTGAGAGGACACAGCATGCATCATCACGCCTGTCTTGTCGCATGAGCTAATTTCCTGGCCCAATTTGATCTTTTTCTTTTTTTTCTTCAGGAGGGGTGCGGTTAATTTCCTCTAAAATAGCAGAGCAGAGGAAGATCACATGCACGCTTCAGGTCGATAATAATAAATATAGCTGCAAGCAGCGAACAGACGGCGTCAAACCATAAAAGCCCCCTCTCTTATTAAAAGAAAATAAGTTCCTCGACAATTCCCGTCGCGTTGCGGATGCTGCCTTGTCTTCTAATGACAGTGCTTCGTCTCACAGCGTCTCCTCTCCAATGACCTATACGCAATTTGAGCGCTTTAAATAGCTGGTTGGAGACTGGAGATGATGATGTCACTTTCTGTGTTACGCTGATTGGCTGAAGGGGCTGTCTGTCAACTCTGCACTCCAGACAGCCAACTATGCATTAAGGTCCAGCCTCCACACACCCTTGTCTATAAGTATGCCCTTGTGTTTTTAGTTCCTTGTTCGTTCGTAAATTGTAAGTCAGTTGTTTTTTGCTCCTCGTGTTCCTAGTGTTTCCCCTTGCTCCTTTTCATTGTTTCCTCGTGTTCCAGTGTATGTTCCTGATCTCCTGTTTTTGGTTAATAAACCCCCCCCCCCCCTTGTATTCGACCTGCCTGTCCTCTGCCTTTGTCTGCGCTTGGATCCAACACCTGCCTGTCCTGAACCGTGACACATTCTTTTGAATGGGTTTTTAAAGCATGGCATAAAACATCATTGGAAACAAAACAATTACATGGGACTCAACTAGGCTAAACTAAAAGGCTTAAGATTTTTTTGTTTTAAACAAGGTAAAAAAATAATGAATAAAATGCTTTGTTAGAAAGTCCATTTTTAAAAGCGTCAGTGGACCGTGGTGCTCTCAAGTGCACAGCGACTTACAAAAACTTTAAAAAACGAAACAGGCCATTAGTTTAAGAAGGGGACGAAATGGGACATTCTGCAGAATGAATACTTTTGGTACTTTAAGTACATTTTGAGTACTTCTTCCACCTGATATGGATTGGAAAGGCCTGTTCTGGTAGAAATGATACACGCCACACACACACTGTCTTTTTTCCCAGTGTCCTTGAGCCGCATCCTGATATTTATACTATTCCATGATTCTTTCATTCCAACCCGTCTCTTCCTTCCTGCCAATGGGTTGTCTCTCTCTCTCTCTCTCTCTCTCTCTCTCTCTCTCTCTCTCTCTCTCCAGGGCTATAATAACACAGGGTGTGTGTGAGAGGAGTTAGACTCCTCGGGGGGCTGCCATTGATCAGCCGATACCAGCACACACACACGCATGTACGCCACACTCACCGTCTCACAAACGCCCACACTCATACGCTCGCACGCATGCACGCATGCACACATGCATACACACAGACCTCACTGGCAGAGAAAGGTATTCCATTGCATCCTTTTATTATTATTTTTTACCTACCATCCAGCTAGGCATGGCACTGACCTGGCTTCCTTCCACCAGCATATCAAAGTGTATGTGTGCTTTCCATTACAGAAAGTTATAAAATGATTTCAGTCAGGACAGCTCACAAATTTAATTTTTCGTACATCTCTTCCCTCTCAATTTGGAGGTCTTCCAAGTACTACTTAAATACAGGTCCAAAACAACAGGTGCTATATCGTTGGATGGTGGTAGAAATGCAGCAGCAGAATGAGAGAAAGCAGCAAACCTATAATAATACTTATGGCTGGAGTATATGGCAGTCTATGCCGTTCCGATGCCACGAAATGTATCTCCTACTAACCTGCAGCTGCACAATAATGGAGGTTTGATTTGACCCTCTGAACCATTTGGTTCCATTTGTACACTCTCAGAGATATGGTGGTCCTTGAAATTAAATAGCTTTATATCTACAATGTTCACTGACATGTCGCCATAATGAGGGGACAAGAGAGGAGGAGGGTTGAACATGGAAGGAGTACGCCTACAGCGTACCTCCCTCTGGCTTTATGCCAATCTTCTTAAAGATCATTTTGAATTTGTCTGTTCATGACTCCTAACCAACGCTATACCGTCTCAAAGGACAATGTAGTATAATTATCAACACATACTGTACATGCACAAACAACACAACACAAAACAACACAACACAAAACGCACACACGCGCATTCTGCACCCACACGTGCATACATCGTGATCCAATTAACTTGATGACTTGCATTCCACGCTCATTATATGCATGCCAAAAGGTGCTCTTCTTATGAGCAGCAGAAAGCCAACGCGCCCGAAGGCAAAACGCTTAAATATTTATTCATTCTAAATATATGACTTATACTGTATACACCCACGTTTTGCATATAGGCCACAGTTGGTGTTATACTTTACTTTATCGTCTCTTGTCGGGGAAACCCTTATACTTTTCACGATTCAAATTCCCAAATAGCAAAAGCAAAGTAGATCTACAAGCTTGAAATGCGTGGCCTCGTGCCGTGTGTGTAGTATCTAGTAGAGCTTGTGAATCTGCTATACTTTGAGATGCTTTTGTGTGACACTGTAGTGTGATTAACCCATTCTGACCTGAGATCAGATTCATACGAGGTTTCCACTGGACACACACTGGTCTGATTAACCCATTCTGACCTGAGATCAGATTCTAAAAATGTCAGTAGTTCTTCGATTTTTCAAAAATAGCAGACCTACAAGCTCGTAGCGCGCCACTCGGTGGCGCGCTATGAGCTTGTAGATCTGCTATTTTTCAATAGCTAAAGCATAACATGATGCTGACACCAAAATGGGTTCCCGGTCAGAATGGATTAATGTATATACGAAAGAACAACAACCACACAATACGTTTAGTCAGATGAATATAGATTAAACAAATATTCATTATAGAATGAGAATACAAGTGTGGATTCGGCTCTGCCACATTTTTTAACCCTGCCTCGGCACAATTCAACAACCATCATTACACATTAACCCATTCTGAACGGGAACCCATTTTGGTGTTACCATCATGTTATGCTTTAGCTATTGAAAAATAGCAGATCTACAAGCTCGTAGCGCGCCACCGAGTGGCGCGCTACGAGCTTGTAGGTCTGCTATTTTTGAAAAAATCGAAGAACGACTGACATTTTCAGAATCTGATCTCAGTTCAGAATGGGTTAATCAGACCAGTGTGTGTCGCAGTGGAAACCTCGTATGAATCTGATCTCAGGTCAGAATGGGTTAAGAGCATGATGATATAGATCTGCAATAACAACCCCCTCACATGGGGAACAGAACTAATAGCAGAGCCCGCCTCCACGGTGCGGTGGTGCTGGGGTGGCGGTGGGAACAAACACAGGTACGCAGAGACGTGCAGAGAGTGTTAGAGAGGCAGGGGCTGAAATCCCGTATAAAGAGGGCAGTTGTTTTAGGGTAAAAGGGCAGGGGTTGAAGCCCCCTTTGATGTCTATGTGTGTACATACGTCCCTGTGTAGAAGGAACACAGGAAGAACGCAGACTTACAGTAGGTAGGTGAGCTTAAATACCCCGGCCCAATTGGTCAGCTGATTGCCACGTCAGCGTATGCGTTATGGGTCTTGCATAACACTGTATATACACCCATAATGCATGCCTATTAACCCCTCGAGTATATACTGTACCTGACTGAACTAACTCTAGTTAATTAAGCTATACGTATCATTATAGTATACTGTACCTGACTGAACTAACTCTAGTTAATTAAGCTTTACGTATCATTTAGATTGTTAGAACACGGATATAGGAGGTTTGTATACCCGACCATAACGACCATAATGTGGAAACCCAATATCCTCTTCTGACTTCCTCTGTCTGTCGGCTCAGACAGGAGGACCAGACCAATGGATACAGTATCTGTGTGCCAGTCAGTCCGTCACCCGCTTTCGGGTCAAGTTTCTCTCGCCTTTCTTGACACGCGCGCGCATGTTTCTGCGTGTGTGTGTGTGTGTGTGTGTGTGTGTGTGTGTGTGAGTGTGTGTGTGTGTGTGTGTGTGTGTGTGTGTGTGAGCGTGTGCGTGTGTGTGTGTGTGTGTGTGTGCGTGTGTGAGCGTATGCATGTGTGTGTGTGTGTGTGCGTGTGTGTGTGTGTGTGTGTGTGTGTGCGCGTGTGCGTGCGTGTGGCCCTCAGCGGTGATGTCGTGTGAATGATGGTGCCCTGCTATAAAACTGGATGAAGCCACTTCCCGCGTCCCCCGGTGCGATCGAGGACACTCGCACGTGGCGCGCACCGTGCACACGCACGCACGGACACACACGCGCACCGTGCACACGCACGCACGCACGGACACACACACGGGCACCTTGCTGGTTCCATCCGTCATTTTCCTGTCGTTTGCAGTGAACGGGGTTAACAGCCTCCGCTGTGTTGCAGAGCAGCAGGAGCAGTCCTCATGCCACAGAGGAGAGGCGGGCCTGCATGGGCACAAGGGAGAAGGGAGGGGGGGGGCTGCATGGGCACAGAGAGAAGGGGGGGAGGGAGGGGGGGGGGGCTCCATGGGCACAGAGAGAAGGGGGGGGCTGCATGGGCACAGAGAGAAGGGAGGGGGGTGGGGCTGCATGGGCACAGAGAGAAGGGAGGGGGGGGAGAAAGTCTGTGATTTGGGGACGGTGATTGAGGATAATGGTCCGCCGCCCCTGCTGGGCTCACTTCCACTAAGAGCAGGGGGAGGGGAGGGGGAGGGGGAGGGGAGGGGATGGGAGGGGGCGAGAGGAGAGGGGTGGGGGTGGGGGTGGGGGGGAATAACATAGTCTGGGTTGCAGACTGCTTGTTACAGTTCAGTGTTTATTTTTTCTTCTTACTTCGCTTCACAGTCCGGAAAGCCTCCTATATCTCCGTGGCCTGAGATTCATACTTTGATAGCTCGGCGACAATATCCGACCTCAAATATCCGACCTTACATTTGAACCTCCAGGGCGCGTTTGTGAGCTTGTAGGTCGGATATGATAGGCGCGCGGCGCGCCACGCGACGGAACATGAACGAGGCTTATAAGAAAGACAGAGAAATGGAGGTGTAATTTCAGGAATTGCCATCGTATATCGGGTGAGACAGACGGGGTGCGATGGAGTGGAAGCATGCAGAGAAGAGAGAAAAATGGATAACTGCGAAATAAAAGGGAGAGAAAGCGAGATCGAGAGGAGCTGGCAGGGGCCATTTTGTGAAATAGCGGGAGGTGGTAGGGAGTGAGGGAGGGAGACGGGGAGGGGAGGAGGTGAGTTTTGTCGTTTATGAGTTTGCTGTGGAGTGAGGAGGGCCTACTCACCCAGTAGGAGGGAACAGAGTGCTTTTTACTGTAGTTTTAGCACCATTACTCTTCACAAAATGTGTGCACATGCACGCACACTACAGCCCTATTCTGTGTTTACGTGTGTGTGTGTGTGTGTGTGTGTGTGTGTGTGTGTGTGTGTGTGTGTGTGTGTGTGTGTGTGTGTGTGGGTGTGTGGGTGGGTGGGTGGGTGGGTGGGTGGGTGGGTGGGTGTGTGTGTGTGTGTATGTGTATGCCTGTATCCTGCTGTATGCGCGGTGCGCCATGTGAGGTCTAATTTAGCAGAGCATTCATCAGAGCTTATTGGCCCCCCCAGCGTGCATGATCCACTACCCGCCGGCCCGGTAGCGACAGGGTATTAACATAGATACAACACAGGCCCCTTTTACACCTACTGTACACAACTTTGGTTCTACAACCAGGTGCCGTTCAAGCTTCTTGGAACCACATGTGCTTTCTAGCGGACATAGCTGGCGTTTCCACCAGCTTTTGTGCCACGAAAAGAAAGCTGAGCCAGAAGGGAAAGCTCTCTGTCTCTACCGAGCAATCTTTGTTCCTATACCCTACCCTACCCTATGGTCATGAAGTGTGGGTCATGACTCATGACCGAAAGAAGAAGATCACGGCTGATATGAGTTTTCTCACACCAGGTGGCTGGCATCTCCATTAGAGAGAGAGGGTGAGAAGTTCAGTCACGTGAGAGAGACTCGGAGTAGAGTCGTTGGGAAAGGACCCAGCATAGGTGGTTCGAGCATATAGTACGGATGCCTCCCGAACGTCACACTGCACGTCCCACTGGGAGGAGGCCCGCCGGCAGACCAAGGACCAGATGGGGGGGGGGGGGGGGATTACATCTCCACACATGGCCTGGGAACGCCTCGGGATGCCCCAGGAGGAAGTTGCTAATGTTAATGCTATACTGAAGGCTTTTGCAAACTGTTCGCAACCTGCCTCCGGATAAGCGGTTGAAGATGGACGGATGGATGGATGGACATTGTGCTCTGGTTCAGTTGGTGGCGCTAATGTACCTAAACACCAAATATTGAAAAGAAGAAGGATATGTCATACGGGAGTGGCGCTTTCCTACCGGATGCACACGCACGCACGCACACAATTATTAACTCAATAGGCTATAGATTAGACTTTTTTGTTTCCATCAACTATTTGACCTAAGATCTGTAGAATTAGTCGACGACCCGTGATTTGTGCTTCCGTGGGCTCCGCGTCGAAACTGAATAGGAATGTGCCGCGTAACTAATATCCCAAACGATACACACAAAGACAGATATCCAATA
>NC_137866.1:7772365-7872365 GCF_963924005.1 Protomyctophum bolini
GGTATACGTATTTGAGGGGCGCTAGCCCCGCCTATATTCAGCTATACAGTGTAGATCTTTGTCCTAACACAAACATTAAATGCCATTGACAATGAATGGAGAATGTACGTCATTTGTAGCAAATCGGGCTATTTTCGTCCTATACACAAAGGGCAAATCGGTATTTTTGTTAAATTCCCATTGACAATGAATGGATAATTTGCGTCATACAGTATGTGTCTGAGTAAATCGACATGTTACGTCATGATGATAAGATAAGAGCACCTGGTTGTGAATCTATAATTACAACCCGGTGCATTGGATGGATGAGGTTCCATAATGGAATCTATAGCAGCTGCATAACAGCCTTCAATAAGTGATCCTCTAAAATATATACATGGCAATGAAATGAAACCGTATTTTGCAGTAGCCTATACATTGTTCATATTAGTCCATAGGCTACTTCATTCCCGTGGTGAGGAAGTGGTCTATTGCGTAGGTTGTACGTACAGAATTATGGCTCTTTAAATGGAATGTAAATTAATATACAAAGAAAACCTTTTATCATGGATTTAACAGTTATCTCTTTTCTTTTTTTTTTTACGATTTTGGAACCCATTTCTTCACCCGGTGCCCGGTGTGTGTTTTTATGTTTATTATTTGGCAAACCAAACAAACAGGAGAAGGGCGCACACCACTATTCTGTTCACTATTCGATTCTGTTCTGCTGACCTTGGTAAAGAAGTTTAAAAGTGAAGAAAAAAGCTGCACAATGCAGGATAATTTATTTATTCATATATTATTCTTTATGAATGGCAACGTTTCGACCTGGAAAGGACTTCTTCAGGGATATGTTTATTTCTTTATTTTTTTAATGTTTTTTTTTTGTGGCTTTCGCCTTTATTTTATTTATTTTTTACATGGAGGGACAGACAGTAGGCTGACAGGAGATGGGGAGAGAGGTGGGGGGGGAAGACATGCAGTGAGCCACGGCCCAGGTTTATAAATATGTTTATTATTTGCTCACACAATTGAAGTATACACTATTCAGACAAAACATATATTACAAAAGGTATTGAAAAAGTACAGGAGAAAAATAAATAAAATTGCATCCTGTCACTCACACACACACACACACACACACACACACACACACACACACACACACACACACACACACACACACACACACACACACACACACACACACACACACACTTACTTACTTACTTAAGTCAATTAAGTACATTTTTATACCAATACTTTTGTACTTTTACTCAAGTTAAAATGTTGAATTCCAGAATACTTTTAGACTTGCACCGGAGTGGTTCTACAATGCAGTATTGATACTTTTTACTTTTTACTTAAGTAATAAACGTGAGTGCTTTTTCCAGCACTCTGCAGTACAGCAGGAGTATAGAGACAGTGAAGTTTCCCTCGCTAGCACCGAAACAGAATGTTCACAGACTTTGACAGCTAAAGTGTAGTCGCGGAATAGAAATGAATGGAACAGCATGAGACGATCGAAATCTGTTCAGTCTCCCGCACGCAACCCTGTACCTGCATGTGCCTATACCGGTTTGCCAAGTTGACTCATATCTCTCTGCCTGCCTGTCGGAATAAAACGGCAAAAAGTTTATCAACTATATTTTAGATCAAGACTTTGTTTTCCCCTCCAATTAAAATCAAGTTGACAAATTCCTTGCCATCGACTGAGATCTCCGCCAGTCTAATCCAACACATCACCGCCGATGGCGTGTCGACATCTCCGTCATGTGGTCTTTTCAGTGGTTTATAATAGATGGCGCTCTTCGTAAACGTACCTATGAATGGTTCCATGGTTGCAAAGCAACGGATGAAACCGGAAATGTACTGGGAGTGAAAATTCCGTCACCTGTCCACGTTATCAGATTTATAAAAAATGTATCTCAGACATTTTTTCCCAGATTGCGTTTTTTGGTCAAAACAAGCTTTATTCAACGGCCTATAACTAAAGAACGGATGATCGCGGTTACAAAAAAAAAAGGAACATTGACAACACAAACCTAACGACGTGTGATGAGTCTGACAATATACTTTGAAGTTTGGAGCTGAACTGTTGATGATGAATCGCTGGCTGTGTTTTACAGACTCCACATTATTCTTCTGTTTGCATATCAAAGAGCCTCATTGTACAGTAGCGTTGTCAGTTTCCAAGCCAACGGATATTCTCCCATCACATCCAAAATGCAGTCTGCAACACCACCTCTTTTTATATTGCGGTTAATACTGCGGTTTATATTATATGGTCTCCAGAGTGACTTTCAATAATCAAGAACAACACAAGGTACATCAGTGCATATAGAAATAGTCATCTAGGATCATAAGAAAACCAAGAACCTATCATCCGCCTAACAGTAGTTAGTTCCAATATCTATACATTGAAATATAAACACTAGAATGCCAGGTCAATAATGACTTGGCATCAGTCTATTTTCGACCTTTGCATAAGCCTGCAAGGTCGTTATATGGTGGCTATATGGTGCTATACGGCAATGGTTCCCAAACCTTTTCATGTCAAGGACCCCCAAAATGATACTCATTAGCCTGGAGTTGCATCACTCAGTTCACACGGGTGGGATTTTTTTTCTCCAAATGACTTTGTGATACTTGTCAACAATCCACTTCACAGTTCTATAGACTAAGCTATACATGAGTAGAAACAGCTGTGTTCTCCCCCCACAAACACCTCTCTCTCTCTCTCTCTCTCTCTCTCTCTCTCTCTCTCTCTCTCTCTCTCTCTCTCTCTCTCTCTCTCTCGCTCTCTCTCGCTCTCTCCCCCTCTCTCTCTCTCTCCCCCTCTCTTTCTCTCTCTCTCTCTCTCTCTCCTCCTCTCTCTCTCTCTCTCTCTCTCTCTGGAATGGAATTAGGGACAAACGTTCTATTTACAACCACAAAGTCAGCAGGGTAAATGCTGAATTTGTAATCGCAACGACGTGTCATGAGCTGTCGCGTGATCACGTGATCATGCTGCAGTGTGTGTGTGTGTGTGTGTGTGTGTGTGTGTGTGTGTGTGTGTGTGTGTGCGCGTGCGCGTGTGCGTGCATCACACAGTAGATAATATAGACACGGCTGTACTAAACTGTCATTGACATATTGCAGGGCCTCTTCTAGCTATAAGTGGTTCCCAAACAATGGACACGTTTTTCAAAATGCATTCTCAAAAAGCTCAAATTATCATGAATTTAAAAAAATGAAATTCAATGATTTATTTCATTAATTTCATGATGAAAATCAATACAAAAATCAAATAACTTTCATGAATTATAAAACCAGTGTTAACTACAGTAGTGAAAATAGCCGGTATGCAAATATGGCTGGGAAGATCATGGGCATGTCCAAGCCACCCCCCCCCCCCCTATTCCTCCCCTGGCCATTTTTGAACAAGCAGTAATAGGACAAGCTCGGAATATTGTATCTGACCTTTTGTATTGAATTGAGAGTACGAGCTAATGCCATCCGGTAGGAGATATAGAACACGGTGTGTGTGTTTTTAAACACTCATTTGTTCCTCTGTCAATAAAAATGCTCAATCAGAGATTGCAAAATGGCAGCAACCATACTGCAGCTGACTATCGATGCACTTTATTGACTAGTAGCACTTGGGGAATGTGCACAATATCTCAGTTTTTTATGTTGGTGTGTTTCATGGTGTTTTTCTTTTCCTTTTGTGAATGTATTATGTTATTTGTATGCAGCTGTGATTCATGTCCCCAAGACATGTAACGAAGTGGTCCTCCGTTACTGATATTGGGCACATTTAATGTGTTCAGGGAAAAGAGTCCCAGGCTACCAGAGCACCATGTATTGGTCTGGACTGGACCACAGTGGAATAGCCATGGGGGTGTTTGAGTGATGCATTGGAGCTGCTAATGATAATGTGATATGTGGGTTATCTTGCAATAGTGGGCATCATTGATATGTACTTACCGGTGTAGGGATATAGATTTATAGGTTCATGTGATGTGGGTTATGTGGGGTTCAGGAAAGTGTTGCATGTTTTAACCAGGTGAAATGGTACAGTCTGCACTGATTGGTTCAGCTGCCTATAAAAGGCTGCCAGGAAGCACACACCAACTCAGTGTTGGATTCAGTGAGAGGGCATGGTGGAGCTGCACACCAACATGCCCTATTTGTTTGCTGCCTTCGTGCTGCCATTTCCCATGATGTCAACCTTCTTTTGGTGTGGCTGCTTTTTACCTCCTGACTCTGTGATCATTTCCAGCCGCTTATCGGGCCGACACTACTAAGACAAATAAAGACAACCTTGAACCTTGATCTATAAGCTCAGAATGCAGCGCGAAGCGACGTTTTGAGCGCTTGTATTTTTACTATAGTTTGTGTCCCAAAGAGACATCAACCTTCTCCTTAGGGTCAGGGGCTAAGACGTTTGGGAACCAACGTTTAGCTCATATGGCTCCCTAGGTGAACCCACTCCCCCGAGAAAACAAAGTATATTACTGCCGAAAAACATTTCTACACAATTTACCAAACATTCAGAATATGGACCAAATTAAGCTGTATACTGTAAATTTATTTTTGTCTTCTTCTTCTTCTTCTTTCTACACCATACAATCTCCTTGACTAATTCTGGGCATATGTTGTATAAGACTCGGTATATATCCGCATAATACTGACATATTTTAATTTTAGCCTTCAGCTTTGGAAATTTTTCCCTGGCGCTGAGCCATAAGGACTTAGTCACTTCAATCACAGAAAGCCTTCACGCGGCTTCACCTCAATGAAAGTTAGTTAATCAAATCAATAATTTGGATGCTAGGTTATTTCTATGTATTTGATGTATTGCCACTAAAATGTGTTGTTCTTGCTTACCATACTGTATACGTCGCTCTGGATTAAGAGTTTCTGCTAATGCCTAAATTGTAAATAAGGTTCTAGTTGGGTTGTAATTGACATGGCCTACTGTTAGCTCCACACCCATGTACTTCTGAGTGTAAGAGACCTCCCCAGACAGTAAGCCAGTCTAGCGTTACAAACTATAGCAGTGGTTCTCAACCAGTGGTCCGGGGACCACCAGTGGTCCTTCAGGGGGTTCCAGGTGTTCCCCATGCAGCTAAATGATGGACTGTAACCAAATGGACCCTTATCAGATATTTAATAACGAAAGTCCTGGCGGTACTCCTGGTGAGAGTATAGGAGTGGACCTGGTGAGACGTAGGAGGGGCCCGGACAGGAGTCAAGCCACAGAGCCACAGAGTCCCTCCACATGCCAGAATTGTACCACCCAGTCCCGGCAGAGTAGTTCCGGAGTAGATCCAACGGATTGTGTGGCCCTGGACTTTCCCTAGTGGGTCTGATCGAGGACGTAAGTCGGGACTTGATCACCCCAGCTGGGTCACCTGAGCATTACTTAATTCACAAGAAGTCTACACACCATTAGAGAATGTAGAAGTGTTGTTATTTCGATTGTTATCTCTCCTAATGGTACTAACAAACATCAACATGGAATTGTGGACAAAATCGTATCCAACGACACCAAAATATGAATTGTGTCTGAGAGGCTAAATGTCATCAAATGGTGGTCTGTGGCTCAAATGCAGAATAAAATAATGGGCCTTGATATGAAAAGGGTTGAAAACCACTGAACTATAGAATCAGGGTGCATATTCCGACAAGGTTAATTTGGTCAATTAGCCTTGGGTCAACCCAGGCGACCTTGGATATATAATTAATGAGCGCTGCTAGAAAACGGATCACAGAAATGTCCCTATTCAGAATATCTCAAAATGACGGGGTGCAATTTTGCAAATTGCAAATTATAACTAAGCTATGATGACTAAAACTGAGACTGAATATATTGACAACAAATACAAACTAGACTAAAATGTTAGGGAGGGACTAGTGGAGAAGAGATCCAGTAGAACTAAAAGAGTCATTTTATTTGGTTTGGTTCTGCTCTGTGTGTCCATGTGTCCATGTATCCCTGGCACATTAGGAGTCCACTAGTACTAGTGGTTCTCAAATGTTTCATTTGCAAGGACCCCCTTAACTCTGATTTGAACACACTTCAAGTTGCTTTGAGTTGCAGACCTGTTATTCAGGGCTATTGTTTCTGGTAACATTATTGTACTCTCATTTTGTATGTCCGTGGCAAAAGTGGAATGATGTCAAACATGTCCACCACAAGCCAACATGTCTCTGTGTCCCCGTGCGTCACGCAGCCTCCATCGTGGCCCAGAAGTGGTGGTGTCAAATGCAGCCCTGCATGGACGGAGAGGAGTGCAAGGTTCTACCAGACCTCACCGGCTGGAGCTGCAGCACGGGGAACAAGGTCAAGACCACCAAGGTATACTGTCTGTCTGTCTGTCTGTCTGTCTGTCTGTCTGTCTGTCTGTCTGTCTGTCTGTCTGTCTGTCTGTCTGTCTGTCTGCCTGCCTGCCTGCCTGCCTGCCTGCCTGCCTGCCTGTCTGTCTGTCTGTCTGTCTGTCTGTCTGTCTGTCTGTCTGTCTGTCTGTCTGTCTGTTATCTGCCTTGTTTCTGCACACAAACATCCGCAGACCCACTTCTGCATGACCCACTTCCATCTCTCTCTCTCTCTCTCTCTCTCTCTCTCTCTCTCTCTCTCTACTGTGTGTGTGTGTGTGTGTGTGTGTTTGTTTCACCCATCTTGGATCTGACATCAAACATTTTCTGTGGAAACAGAAGGAGACAGGACCAACAGTAACCAGGGAAAGAACACGCATGCACACGCACGCACACACGCACACACACGCACACACACACACACACACACACACACACACACACACACACACACACACACACACACACACACACACACACACACACACACACACACACACACACACACACACACACACACACACACACACACACACACACACACACACACACACACACACACACACACACACACACACACACACACACACACAGCCAGACAGAGAGAGAGAGAGAGAACGTCCTAGTTGTGTTGCTCTGCGTGGTGGTTGACTGGCACGCTGTTTGACCCATCAACCAAAACAATTCACCCCCACTGGACTCACCGGACCTGACTGTCCCTGTTTACTCGATATGCCCTACTACGTCCTTCATGTCAGCGTAGAGAAAACTGAGTGAGTGTGTGCGACACGTGCGTGTGTGCGTGCGTGCCTTGTGTTTGTATATGCAAACAGCACATTTCTACTTGGCAGTCATTGGCCCCTCTATAAATACAGACCGGAGCCCTGCAGGCTCCTTACTGTAGCCGTCTGTCAGAGTGTCAGAGAGTCAGACTGACCTCTCGTCTCTGTAAACCCCCCCCCCCCCCCCCCCCCCGCCCTCCATTATTCATGGCAGGGTGTGGACCTTTTGTTTTGTGTCTAAATAATTGATAACAGGCGTGGCTGTCTGTCTGAAGCAGCTCCTTCAGGATGGAGGAGTGAGGAAAAGACTGATGGTTTCAATGGTTGTCTGTCTGAAGCAGCTCCTTCAGGATGGAGGAGTGAGGAACAGACTGATGGTTTCAACGGTCTGTCTGAAGCAGCTCCTTCAGGATGGAGGAGTGAGGAAAAGAGACTGATGGTTTCAACGGTCTGTCTGAAGCAGCTCCTTCAGGATGGAGGAGTGAGGAAAAGACTGATGGTTCCAACGGTTTCAAAGCTCCCGTCATACACTATGTGCATCATGGAAAACCTGGAGGTGCAGCCGCGCAGGGTTGATTTCGTCGACTAAAACTAAGACGAAAAATGTTCGTCGACTACCCTTTTTTCACTGATAAAAACTAAATGGAAACTAAATTAAAACTGTAAGCTATGATGACTAAAACTAAGAAAATATATTGACATTTTCGTCAACAAATAAAAACTAGACTAAAATGTTAGGAAGGGACTAGTGGACAAGAGATCCAGTATAAGTAATTTTACACTAGCTGAGCTAGCTGCTGTGCGAGGGGTCCAACTTTACCGAAAATAAACAAAACTACTTAGCTAATCACCGAAACAAAGCCTGTTCTGTGATGCTGAAAGTCTATTCTCCAGGCTGGGAAGTGTCTCAGTTCCCCAGCTTCTCTCTAAAATGCACTACTTTTGTCATGAAATAAAATGCATCCAAGTGGATCGGAGCAGGCACAACCCAAAAATGCCATAGTAGAAGAGGTTACTGTGTCCATTGCTTTATTAAAAGTGGGGACCTGAGACTCTTCCCAGCCAAGGAGAATAGACATTTTCCTATAGGTCTAGCAGGCTTTGTTTCGGTGATTTTGTTTATCTTCTGTGAAATTTTAAACCCTTGCACGACAGTGGGAAGGGAGCGGAGGCGGTCTCCACAGGGCGTTAGTGAGAGACTCGCTAACACACTGGACCAGGTCCCGCTGAGTTGAGTTGACAGAGCTGAAGCCTGCGCACTATAGCATGAAGTCCATCAGGTTCAACTTTGGTGAACTGTGATCTGGCAGTGACCGGCACCAACCAATGGGACAGATGCAGTGACCGGGCACCAACCAATGGGACAGATGCAGTGACCGGCACCAACCAATGGGACAGATGCAGTGACCGGGCACCAACCAATGGGACAGATGCAGTTACCGCACCAACCAATGGGACAGATGCAGTGACCGGGCACCAACCAATGGGACAGATGCAGTGACCGGCACCAACCAATGGGACAGATGCAGTTACCGCACCAACCAATGGGACAGATGCAGTGACCGCACCAACCAATGGGACAGATGCAGTGACCGGGCACCAACCAATGGGACAGATGCAGTTACCGCACCAACCAATGGGACAGATGCAGTGACCGGCACCAACCAATGGGACAGATGCAGTGACCGGCACCAACCAATGGGACAGATGCAGTGACCGGCACCAACCAATCACCTCTCTCACCTGCGGCGTGGCGGGACTCGCCCTCTCACTACAGCGGTCTGGGGACCACCAGTTGTCCTTGAGGAGGTTCCAGGTGGTCCCCAGCTAAATGATTTTACACTTCCAAGTTCCATTTTACACTCCCAAGAAGTCTATACAATTATAGAATGTAGAAGAAGAATTGTTATTTTGATCGTTTGCCTCCTATGTATGTATGGTACCAACATCAATACAATTCTGTTATCTCTCCTATGTATGGTACCAACATCAATACAATCCTGTTATCTCTCCTATGTATGGTACCAACATCAATACAATCCTGTTATCTCTCCTATGTATGGTACCAACATCAATACAATCCTGTTATCTCTCCTATGTATGGTACCAACATCAATACAATCCTGTTATCTCTCCTATGTATGGTACCAACATCAATACAATCCTGTTATCTCTCCTATGCATGGTACCAACATCAATACAATTCTGTTATCTCTCCTATGTATGGTACCAACATCAATACAATTCTGTTATCTCTCCTATGTATGGTACCAACATCAATACAATCCTGTTATCTCTCCTATGTATGGTACCAACATCAATACAATTCTGTTATCTCTCCTATGTATGGTACCAACATCAATACAATTCTGTTATCTCTCCTATGTATGGTACCAACATCAATACAATTCTGTTATCTCTCCTATGTATGGTACCAACATCAATACAATTCTGTTATCTCTCCTATGTATGGTACCAACATCAATACAATCCTGTTATCTCTCCTATGTATGGTACCAACATCAGTACAATTCTGTTATCTCTCCTATGTATGGTACCAACATCAATACAATTCTGTTATCTCTCCTATGTATGGTACCAACATCAATACAATTCTGTTATCTCTCCTATGTATGGTACCAACATCAATACAATTCTGTTATCTCTCCTATGTATGGTACCAACATCAATACAATTCTGTTATCTCTCCTATGTATGGTACCAACATCAATACAATTCTGTTATCTCTCCTATGTATGGTACCAACATCAATACAATTCTGTTATCTCTTCTATGTATGGTACCAACATCAATACAATTCTGTTATCTCTCCTATGTATGGTACCAACATCAATACAATTCTGTTATCTCTCCTATGTATGGTACCAACATCAATACAATTCTGTTATCTCTCCTATGTATGGTACCAACATCAATACAATTCTGTTATCTCTCCTATGTATGGTACCAACATCAATACAATTCTGTTATCTCTCCTATGTATGGTACCAACATCAATACAATTCTGTTATCTCTCCTATGCATGGTACCAACATCAATACAATTCTGTTATCTCTCCTATGCATGGTACCAACATCAATACAATTCTGTTATCTCTCCTATGTATGGTACCAACATCAATACAATTCTGTTATCTCTCCTATGTATGGTACCAACATCAATACAATCCTGTTATCTCTCCTATGTATGGTACCAACATCAATACAATTCTGTTATCTCTCCTATGTGTGGTACCAACATCAATACAATTCTGTTATCTCTCCTATGTATGGTACCAACATCAGTACAATTCTGTTATCTCTCCTAGTCCTATGTATGGTACCAACATCAGTACAATTCCGTTATCTCTCCTATGCATGGTACCAACATCAATACAATTCCGTTATCTCTCCTATGTATGGTACCAACATCAATACAATTCTGTTATCTCTCCTATGTGTGGTACCAACATCAATACAATTCTGTTATCTCTCCTATGTATGGTACCAACATCAGTACAATTCTGTTATCTCTCCTATGTATGGTACCAACATCAATACAATTCTGTTATCTCTCCTATGTGTGGTACCAACATCAATACAATCCTGTTATCTCTCCTATGTATGGTACCAACATCAATACAATTCTGTTATCTCTCCTATGTGTGGTACCAACATCAATACAATCCTGTTATCTCTCCTATGTATGGTACCAACATCAATACAATCCTGTTATCTCTCCTATGTATGGTTTTAACATCAATACAATCCTGTTATCTCTCCTATGTATGGTACCAACATCAATACAATTCTGTTATCTCTCCTATGTATGGTACCAACATCAATACAATGCTGTTATCTCTCCTATGTGTGGTACCAACATCAATACAATTCTGTTATCTCTCCTATGTATGGTACCAACATCAATACAATTCTGTTATCTCTCCTATGTATGGTACCAACATCAATACAATCCTGTTATCTCTCCTATGTATGGTACCAACATCAATACAATTCTGTTATCTCTCCTATGTATGGTACCAACATCAATACAATCCTGTTATCTCTCCTATGTATGGTACCAACATCAATACAATCCTGTTATCTCTCCTATGTATGGTACCAACATCAATACAATTCTGTTATCTCTCCTATGTGTGGTACCAACATCAATACAATCCTGTTATCTCTCCTATGTATGGTACCAACATCAATACAATCCTGTTATCTCTCCTATGTATGGTACCAACATCAATACAATTCTTTTATCTCTCCTATGTGTGGTACCAACATCAATACAATTATGTTATCTCTCCTATGTGTGGTACCAACACAATACAATTCTGTTATCTCTCCTATGTGTGGTACCAACACAATACAATTCTGTTATCTCTCCTATGTATGGTACCAACACAATACAATTCTGTTATCTCTCCTATGTATGGTACCAACACAATACAATTCTGTTAAGTCTCCTATGTATGGTACCAACATCAATACAATTCTGTTATCTCTCCTATGTATGGTACCAACATCAATACAATTCCGTTATCTCTCCTATGTATGGTACCAACATCAATACAATTATGTTATCTCTCCTACGCATGGTACCAACATCAATACAATTCTGTTATCTCTCCTATGTATGGTACCAACATCAATACAATCCTGTTATCTCTCCTATGCATGGTACCAACATCAATACAATCCTGTTATCTCTCCTATGTATGGTATACCAACATCAATACAATTCTGTTATCTCTCCTATGTATGGTATACCAACATCAATACAATTCTGTTATCTCTCCATATGTATGGTACCAACATCAATACAATTCTGTTATCTCTCCTATGTATGGTACCAACATCAATACAATTCTGTTATCTCTCCTATGCATGGTACCAACATCAATACAATTCTGTTATCTCTCATATGTATGGTACCAACATCAATACAATTCTGTTATCTCTCCTATGTATGGTACCAACATCAATACAATTCTGTTATCTCTCCTATGTATGGTACCAACATCAATACAATTCTGTTATCTCTCCTATGTATGGTACCAACATCAATACAATTCTGTTATCTCTCCTATGTATGGTACCAACATCAATACAATTCTGTTATCTCTCCTATGTGTATGGTACCAACATCAGTACAATTCTGTTATCTCTCCTATGTATGGTACCAACATCAATACAATTCTGTTATCTCTCCTATGTATGGTACCAACATCAATACAATCCTGTTATCTCTCCTATGTATGGTACCAACATCAATACAATTCTGTTATCTCTCCTATGTATGGTACCAACATCAATACAATTCTGTTATCTCTCCTATGTATGGTACCAACATCAATACAATTCTGTTATCTCTCCTATGTGCATGGTACCAACATCAATACAATTCTGTTATCTCTCCTATGCATGGTACCAACATCAATACAATTCTGTTATCTCTCCTATGTATGGTACCAACATCAATACAATTCTGTTATCTCTCCTATGTATGGTACCAACATCAATACAATTCTGTTATCTCTCCTATGCATGGTACCAACATCAATACAATTCTGTGGCTCAAATGCAGAATAAACAATGGAGCCTTGATATGAAAATGGTTGAAAAACCACTGCACTACAGTCATCCACCCCTATACCTACATCCACCTATATGGTCCTATACCTGGAACACACACTAGTCATCCACCCCTCCTCCCCCCCATAGGCCCTGTACCTCCCCTCCCCTCCCGTCCACATTCCACCACCCCTTCAGCGTCCCCGTCATGGACACTGCATGGCCTATAAGCCAGTGGTTCATAAACGAGGGGGAGGGAGGGGGAGAGAGAGAGAGAGAGAGAGAGAGAGAGAGAGAGAGAGAGAGAGAGAGAGAGAGAGAGAGAGAGAGAGAGAGAGAGAGAGAGAGAGAGAGAGAGAGAGAGAGAGAGAGAGAGAGAGAGAGAGAGAGAGAGAGAGAGAGAGAAAAGAGTCTTGGAGATTGTGAGTAATCCGATATAAAGATGACGTATAATCTTGCAACTTCAGAGCAGTGTTTGGATGTGTTGCTTTATAAATCCGGTCTCGTTTTTGATATGTTTTTTATTTATTTTCCTCATTTATAATTCCCTCAACATCGTATAGAGTCCATATACAACATCCGGCTTCAGCCAGACATCATCTTAACATCGATTCTGTCGTGCTATTATATGAGAGAGCACAAATATTTGCTGTCTCTCGCATTCCACGTCGTTGAGCGATGGCGCGCGTGTGTGTGTGTGTGTGTGTGTGTGTGTGTGTGTGTGTGTGTGTGTGTGTGTGTGTGCGTACGTGTGTACGTGTGTGCATGCCTGATAATGAAAAGTGTGTTTGTTTTTGTTTGTTTTCCTCTGGTGTCGTATGCCGAGGTCAAGATGCGCAGGCGTTTAGATCAATAGCATCGAGCGTTCTCTTATAGTCCCATTAAGGCCCGCCCGTAAATTGAAATTGACGATAGAGAGAGAGAGAGAGAGAGAGAGAGAGAGAGAGAGAGATGTATAACTGGTTAAAGAAAGAGAGGGGAAGGAGAGAGAGATGGATTAGGCAGAGCAAGATTAAAAAAAAGAGAGAATGGGGAAAAAAACGATTTGAACGACAATTTGTAAGAAAGGGGAAAACGGGGAAAATCAAGGTTCAAGGTAAGGGAGAGATAAAGAGTAATGAAAAGAAATGAAAACAGGATTGGTTTAGACCCGCTGTAAGCTTGCACAGAGATCTGAAATGTGTGCTTATGCTGAAGGAGGGAAAAAAACCCAAAGAGAATGAAAAGAGAAGAACAAAAAGGAGAGACAGAGGAGGAGAGACAGAGGAGGAGAGACAGAGGAGGAGAGACAGATGAGGAGAGACAGAGGAGGAGAGACAGAGGAGGAGAGACAGAGGAGGAGAGACAGGAGGAGAGACAGAGGAGGAGAGACAGAGGAGGAGAGACAGATGAGGAGAGACAGAGGAAGAGAGACAGAGGAGGAGAGACAGAGGAGGAGAGACAGAGGAGGAGAGACAGAGGAGGAGAGACAGATGAAGAGAGACAGAGGAGGAGAGACAGAGGAGGAGAGACAGAGGAGGAGAGACAGAGGAGAAGAGACAGAGGAGGAGAGACAGATGAGGAGAGACAGATGAGGAGAGACAGAGGAGGAGAGACAGAGGAGGAGAGACAGATGAGGAGAGACAGATGAGGAGAGACAGAGGAGGAGAGACAGATGAGGAGAGACAGAGGAAGAGAGACAGAGGAGGAGAGACAGAGGAGGAGAGACAGATGAGGAGAGACAGATGAGGAGAGACAGAGGAGGAGAGACAGAGGAGGAGAGACAGAGGAGGAGAGATTGTAGAATAATTGTAGTGGAGTGAAAGTATATTTACCTGCCATGCAGGGACCCCCATACACATTTATTTTTACGGCTCTAGCAGTGATTCTCAACCCGTTTAATTTCAAGGACCCCCCGTTTGACATGCATTAGTCTACGGACCCCCATTTAATGGTATTTCTATCTCTGGGGCCCCCAATTTATATTGTAAAATCACTGTTAATTTATACTCTGAGAGAGAGACCCTGACGGGTCCATTTGGTTCCAAACTATATCATTTAGCTGGGGACCCCCTGGAACTCCTTCAAGGACCCCTGGGGGTCCCCGGATCCCACTTTGGAAACGCCGTGGGAATGCTGTGCGCTGTGCAGTACACACCCACACGCGGAAGCATGCACGCGCACACACACACACACACACACACACACACACACACACACACACACACACACACACACACACAAGGGCATATCCACACATTCAGACAAATAGTCCTTGTAGGTGACAGTGTCTGTGACGGGCTTGCATCAACAACCATTAGATGTGACACACTGCAGGCACAAGTGCTTGAGATATGGTATTATGCAAGTGTTGTTTTCGCCCCTGCCAGAAAGATCAGGACAACCTGTGCAACAGCAGCAACAATAACAACCGTGCTACCACCGCATCAATGTGTTTATCAGGCATTTTAGTCTATGATTCGAGGCAACTTTTTTGTGTTAAAAATCCTTTCAATTCGAAGCACAGTGTATACAAAGAGAGAGAATAAACAACTGATTCGCTAGCGGGGCGGCTTTTGATCGTAATCATTTTCTGTCTGAAAGATGCATGTGTGCAAGTGAGTCAAAGTGACTGTGTTGGCTTTGGATGAGCGCCCGGGAACATCTGCCTCATGGCCATGTGAGTGGACAGTCTGGACACAGGGATTGCCGCCTAATGGCCATTTAAGACAGCGATATGGGAAGTGGCGCTCGTGGCAATGAGATGAATCGTCTAAATGTCCCGTAGAGATCGGCACTTTGCACGATGTGCAATCTAACACAGCCCAAAAGCCTCTTTTCCCTGAAAAACAGGCACAGAAACGGTCACCTACGGGCATATTTAAACAGGCACAGAAACGGTCACCTACGGGCATATTTAAACAGGCAAAGTGGATGAACACCTAGAGGGGCTTTTGCGATGGTGCCTAAAAAAGCAGAGAGGCAAGCTGTGTGCAGTGCGCACAGTGATCTGGCTTCACAACAGTCGCCTGCAGACTCTTTGATCAGGCACAGGGGTAGACGCCTAAAGGCCATGGGGAACAGTCCCAGGGAAGTACAGGCCTGGAGCCACCGAGAGCAGATACAGAAGAGCTGGCCTCGACGGGGGCTTCCAGCGGGTGGCGACGGCTGCCGCGGCGCTCCCTAGGTGATGTTTCTGGCCCTCACACCATGCTATATAGCTGGCACTCGAGTCTGACAAAAGACTGGCTCGCGCCGTGGCATTTCAAACCAACGGACAGAGGTTGAGCTTTTCTTTCTGAAATACAGGGAGGAATGGCACGGGTGGGAGGCAGAGAACCAGGGTGAATAGATAGATAAACAGGGGGGGGGGGGGGGGAGACAAGAGGAACGGGAAAGGAAACAAAAGAGCCGTGCAGAGCGAGCGCTTTTACATACCCGTGCAGCGGGAATTACAGGGGGCGGGGGGTCCATTTCCGGAGTTTGGTATTTCAGCAGAGAGAAAATGTTTTCTGATAACCCAAAATCAAGGAGTGTGCGTGTGTGTGTGTGTGTGTGTGTGTGTGTGTGTGTGTGTGTGTGTGTGTGTGTGCGTGTGCGGCCGTGCGCGACTGTGCGTGCATGAGCGTGCGTATGTGTGTGTGTGTGTCTGAGGGAGGAAAATGGTACGAGGGCGAGACAAGAGAGATGGAGAGAGCCTGGCGGTGTGATTGGAACACTCTCCTGGACAAAGAAACTAAATGACGTGGCGCGGGGCCAGTCAGTGAGACGGAGGCGGCGCGGGCAGGCTGCCACCGACCAAGCTGCGTCTTCTTTAGTCTCTTGCCAGACGAGAGGAGAACCGTGTTAAGCCTCATGCCGCAAGAAATGCTGCTCTGACGTGGGCCATTTCTTCCCATTGCTATAGCATTGCTAGCTACACATTAAGCATCGATCGATCCACTAACTTATTGTTGAGGGGGCGCTGATCCTCACTTTTGTTTTCAATGTTTACGCAATGTTTGTGTGTGCACGAGCACTCAATGCTGGGTTAGGGTTAGGGTTAGGGTCTGCCCCCTCATATTAAGTCTGCTCCCTCCTTAGAGGCCTTTAAGTCTTTACTAAAAACCCATTTCTTCTCCCTGGCTTTCAATGTTGGACCTAATTAACCTGTGTACTTTTTGTGTTGCTTTGATTTTGTAATGTAACCTGTGTACTTTTTGTGTTGCTTTGATTTTGTTTTACTATGTTACTTGTGTCAAGTTTCCTGTACAGCACTTTGGTTGGCCTCCTGGTCTTTGAAAATGTGCTCTATAAATAAGATTGGATTTGATTTGATTTGAATGCTGGCTATTCATTGTTAATGGCATTCAATGTTTGTGTTAATTAAATGTTTGTGCGTACACAAACCCTCAAAGCCGGACATATAGGAGGAGAGGTTATAGCGTCCCTCAAAAACAGGACACCACTCGTGACATCACGTTGCAGCCAAGTCTGGACTTTTAATGTTTGCTTTTTAAGCAGTGACTTCATGTGGCAGCCACAGTGGGCACCCCTCACTTCACACTTCTGTTATTGTGATTGTATAGCTTTTATATTGACCCTCTCCTTTCCCCTCCCTCTGTTTCAGGTGACCCGATAGTCTCGCCCGTCGGAGGGTAACGAGGAGGAGGCGGTTCAGCGGGGATGGAGGCGGGACTAACGCAGCACAATGGACCAATAGTGAGGATAATGTTCCCATTCCCCAACGAGGAGGCATCCCATCACCATTTTCTTGTTGTTTTTTTCTCCATGGAGTATAATCAAGGAACGGCGGCTATGGAGCGAGAGAGGACTCTGACGCCCATCGGCAACCACTTTAAACACCAACTTGAGGGTCTTATCAGTCCTTCACGGCGGACTATACTGCAGAGAACTACCATTTTTGGAACCAACCGTGGGATTATATGTCACTTGCGACACATAACTGTACCGCCGAACCGTCTCCAGGAAACGATCTGTGCCCGTTGTCTATCGTCCACAGCTTAGTTGTGTCCCTTTATGCATACTGGGAATGTAGCAAAAGACCTGGGTTTTTGTGATTTTGAACCTTCGTTATGAACCCGATGGTGACAGAACGAGGGATGTAAAAACATGGCTGCCGCACGCGGCCTAAATGCCACATTTGACTGAGCCGCCCCGTGACTCGACATGACTTTCGTCCACATGGCTCTCAGATATGAAGCTCGAACATGTTCTGGAATTCTCTTTCTGTTAGCGTTCATCTCAAAACGAGAACATCGTAACCCTGACGTATACTTTGTTGTGAGCCGGTGTTGCGTGTGGAACGCATTGCCGATCTACGAGCTCTGAACTGTTCTGAGATCGTAGATCGGCTATTTTTGGTACAGGCAACACTGTGCGCAAACAAGTATATATCAGGGGTTACCCTGCATAGTTTATTGCTTACAACAAAAACTTTTTTTTTTATATTGGAAAGCCTATTCACTTTCATTTTAGGGAAACCAAGTTTGTCAGTTTACTGTAGTTTTAAGTTTTTTTTTTTTTTTCTTGGCGAAAGGATGAAACCTTTTCAGGGTTGAGGTTAGACTAATACCAAGTAGATGTTATGGTATATTGAAACATGTAAACGTGAAAAAAAATAAGAAAAAGAACAAAAAAAAGGTCCATGGAACCAATTGGGCTAAAAATACATTGATGCTCAAATGGTTTTAATATCTGTGTTTTTAAAAACGCCTGTTAACTGCTATTGAGTACATGTGTCAGTATTATATGAAATGAATAAAAACCATTTCAAAGAAAGAAACACTTTGGCTGTCATCTTTCAGCCTTTTTTAATTAGATATCAAAGTTTCATCATGCTTTAACAACCAACCCTATACTATATATTTGTTAACCAAAATACAAATAATGAAACAATATATACAATGTTCTCCAAACAATCCAAGTGTCCATCACATCATGGACACTTGGAGATACTAAAATATCTAAGAACACATACTGTATGTGACCAGATTTGACTGAGGGGCTGCCATTTTGTCATGTCATATGAAGCAGGGAATCATATTTTTTTTTATATATTTTTTTTTATCCCATGATTTTGTAACCCATTTTTCACCCCTGTGTCAATCATCTAATGTGATCCTGGGCTCTACACACCCTCCGCCAACCTGGGGAGAGCAACAGACTTAACTCATGCTTCCTTCATGCTTGAGTGTCCAAGTTGCTCCTTTACACCTGACAGGGGGGAGTTTCCCTGGTTGGACGTAGCGCGTGGAAGGAACACGTTATTCCAACCAGTTCCTTTCCCCTCCATCAGGCGCCCCGGCTGGCCAGGGGGAGGCAGTTTAGAGACCAGGATTACTGCATGTTTTTGTGAGGATATCTACCCTAGGGGACACGGGGAGAACATGCAAACTCCACACAGAAAGGCCCTTTCGCCAACCCCACCTTCGGGTATGGGCACTGATGACGCGGAGGAGGAAACACGCCGCCAGCACCCACAGCGCCCCGAGCGGGAATCGAACCCAGGACCTTCTAGAAGTGAGGCGACAGCACTACCAACTGTGCCACCGTGCAGGTAATCATGGTAATCAGGTAATCAAGCAGGGAATCATATTGACATTGGTTGTTCAGTTTGACCCGCCAGTTCTGGACATGTGGCTTATAGAGTTAATGTCTTGCAGAAAACAGCGAAAACAGGCTTGAAAAGGTTCACTTCTGTGGACTCTTAATGTTGCACCTAGCTACATGTTTAAAATTGTATTTCATATGTACGTATACATGTCGATTTCAGCTCTGACATTTATTTCAGACATGCTCTAGTATATGTGAAAAGTCTGCCTGTGCTATTCACTCATTTGGATATATTTTTTTAAATAAATTCAGTTTTTCTCCTCTGGTGAAAAGCTGGAGGCTGCACGACGGCAGCCTCTTGGTCAAATCTGGTCACATAATAATAATAATAACCACATAAAAACCCCCAGGAAAGTGTTTCTTGTCTCCCAAACATCGTTGCAAAAGGGGTGAAGTGTCCCTTTAAAGTATACTCAGTTCCACTGTGTACAGGTACATAGTGATTTTCCACCAGTGATGTTAACCGCTCTGCCGGTACTTTGGCAGGCCCAGGCTCCTGTTTGTTTTTAGCCCCGACTTCCATATAACTCATCATGTTTTTGACAAGAGAACGAGGAATTCCACTTGCCATACACCCATGAGAACCACGCGCTGTCACGCAGAGTTCACGTCTTATGCGGTCGAGGCGGGTTCTGATGTGGGCTCTAAATTTAGACACCCACAGAGTGTCTGTCAGGAGACGAGGGGAGACGAGCACTGCAATGTACGACCGGTGGACCGCTAACGATGCAGGGATGGTTCTGTTTGGTGGAAGAGGCTAACCAACAGTATGGCCAATCGACTGTTGGCTCTAAGGCTTTGAACATTTATTTCCCCTTTATTCTGTGGCCTCGTTTTTGTCAAATTGCGGAAATTGCGGAAATTATAATTGCGTAAATTGCGTTAATGGAAATTGCGGAAATTGCGGATTTTTTTCCCCATTTTTTTTCAAATCCTCAAAAATGATGAAAAACGGCGCGCTATAGTATGCCGTACGATATGGGCTATAGCCCACGGTCCAAAATGATGAAAAACGAGGCTAACTTTTTTTTTCAAAATTTCAAAAAACATGGGCTATAACCCATCGTTTTTGTCATTTCGTCATTTTTTTCAAATCTTCAAAAATGATGATAAACGGCGCGCTATAGTATGCCGTACGATATGGGCTATAGCCCACGGTCCAAAATGATGAAAAACGAGGCTAACTTTTTTTCCCAAAATTTCAAAAAACATGGGCTATAACCCATCGTTTTTGTCATTTCGTCATTTTTTTCAAATCCTCAAAAATGATGAAAAACGGCGCGCTATAGTATGCCGTACGATATGGGCTATAGCCCATGGTCCAAAATGATGAGAAACGAGGATAACTTTTTTTTTCAAAATTTCAAAAAACATGGGCAATAACCCATCGTTTTTGTCATTTCGTCATTTTTTTCAAATCTTCAAAAATGATGAAAAACGGCGCGCTATAGTATGCCGTACGATATGGGCTATAGCCCACGGTCCAAAATGATGAGAAACGAGGCTAACATTTTTTTTCAAAATTTCAAAAAACATGGAATATAACCCATCGTTTTTGTCATTTCGTCATTTTTTTCAAATCCTCAAAAATGATGAAAAACTGCGCGCTATAGTATGCTGTACGATATGGGCTATAGCCCACGGTCCAAAATGATGAGAAACGAGGCTAACTTTTTTTTTCAAAATTTCAAAAAACATGGGCTATAACCCATCGTTTTTGTAATTTCGTCATTTTTTTCAAATCTTCAAAAAGGATGAAAAACTGCGCGCTATAGTATGCCGTACGATATGGGCTATAGCCCACGGTCCAAAATGATGAAAAACGAGGCTAACTTTTTTTTTCAAAATTTCAAAAAACATGGGCTATAACCCATCGTTTTTGTCATTTCGTCATTTTTTTCAAATCCTCAAAAATGATGAAAAACGGCGCGCTATAGTATGCCGTACGATATGGGCTATAGCCCATGGTCCAAAATGATGAGAAACGAGGCTAACTTTTTTTTTTCAAAATTTCAAAAAACATGGGCTATAACCCATCGTTTTTGTCATTTCGTCATTTTTTTCAAATCTTCAAAAATGATGAAAAACTGCGCGCTATAGTATGCCGTACGATATGGGCTATAGCCCACGGTCCAAAATGATGAGAAACGAGGCTAACTTTTTTTTTCAAAATTTCAAAAAACATGGGCTATAACCCATCGTTTTTGTCATTTTGTCATTTTTTTCAAATCCTCAAAAATGATGAAAAACGGCGCGCTATAGTATGCCGTACGATATGGGCTATAGCCCATGGTCCAAAATGATGAGAAACGAGGCTAACTTTTTTTTTCAAAATTTAAAAAACATGGGCTATAACCCATCGTTTTTGTCATTTCGTCATTTTTTTCAAATCCTCAAAAATGATGAAAAACGGCGCGCTATAGTATGCCGTACGATATGGGCTATAGCCCACGGTCCAAAATGATGAAAAACGAGGCTAACTTTTTTTTTCAAAATTTCAAAAAACATGGGCTATAACCCATCGTTTTTGTCATTTCGTCATTTTTTTCAAATCCTCAAAAATGATGAAAAACGGCGCGCTATAGTATGCCGTACGATATGGGCTATAGCCCATGGTCCAAAATGATGAGAAACGAGGCTAACTTTTTTTTTCAAAATTTCAAAAAACATGGGCTATAACCCATCGTTTTTGTCATTTCGTCATTTTTTTCAAATCTTCAAAAATGATGAAAAACTGCGCGCTATAGTATGCCGTACGATATGGGCTATAGCCCACGGTCCAAAATGATGAAAAACTAGGCTAACTTTTTTTTTCAAAATTTCAAAAAACATGGGCTATAACCCATCGTTTTTGTCATTTCGTCATTTTTTTCAAATCTTCAAAAATGATGAAAAACTGCGCGCTATAGTATGCCGTACGATATGGGCTATAGCCCACGGTCCAAAATGATGAAAAACGAGGCTAACTTTTTTTCCCAAAATTTCAAAAAACATGGGCTATAACCCATGGTTTTTGTCATTTCGTCATTTTTTTCAAATCTTCAAAAATGATGAAAAACTGCGCGCTATAGTATGCCGTACGATATGGGCTATAGCCCACGGTCCAAAATGATGAAAAACGAGGCTAACTTTTTTTTTCAAAATTTCAAAAAACATGGGCTATAACCCATCGTTTTTGTCATTTCGTCATTTTTTTCAAATCTTCAAAAATGATGATAAACGGCGCGCTATAGTATGCCGTACGATATGGGCTATAGCCCACGGTCCAAAATGATGAAAAACGAGGCTAACTTTTTTTCCCAAAATTTCAAAAAACATGGGCTATAACCCATCGTTTTTGTCATTTCGTCATTTTTTTCAAATCCTCAAAAATGATGAAAAACGGCGCGCTATAGTATGCGGTACGATATGGGCTATAGCCCATGGTCCAAAATGATGAGAAACGAGGATAACTTTTTTTTTCAAAATTTCAAAAAACATGGGCAATAACCCATCGTTTTTGTCATTTCGTCATTTTTTTCAAATCTTCAAAAATGATGAAAAACGGCGCGCTATAGTATGCCGTACGATATGGGCTATAGCCCACGGTCCAAAATGATGAGAAACGAGGCTAACATTTTTTTTCAAAATTTCAAAAAACATGGAATATAACCCATCGTTTTTGTCATTTCGTCATTTTTTTCAAATCCTCAAAAATGATGAAAAACTGCGCGCTATAGTATGCTGTACGATATGGGCTATAGCCCACGGTCCAAAATGATGAGAAACGAGGCTAACTTTTTTTTTCAAAATTTCAAAAAACATGGGCTATAACCCATCGTTTTTGTAATTTCGTCATTTTTTTCAAATCTTCAAAAAGGATGAAAAACTGCGCGCTATAGTATGCCGTACGATATGGGCTATAGCCCACGGTCCAAAATGATGAAAAACGAGGCTAACTTTTTTTTTCAAAATTTCAAAAAACATGGGCTATAACCCATCGTTTTTGTCATTTCGTCATTTTTTTCAAATCCTCAAAAATGATGAAAAACGGCGCGCTATAGTATGCCGTACGATATGGGCTATAGCCCATGGTCCAAAATGATGAGAAACGAGGCTAACTTTTTTTTTTCAAAATTTCAAAAAACATGGGCTATAACCCATCGTTTTTGTCATTTCGTCATTTTTTTCAAATCTTCAAAAATGATGAAAAACTGCGCGCTATAGTATGCCGTACGATATGGGCTATAGCCCACGGTCCAAAATGATGAGAAACGAGGCTAACTTTTTTTTTCAAAATTTCAAAAAACATGGGCTATAACCCATCGTTTTTGTCATTTTGTCATTTTTTTTAAATCCTCAAAAATGATGAAAAACGGCGCGCTATAGTATGCCGTACGATATGGGCTATAGCCCATGGTCCAAAATGATGAGAAACGAGGCTAACTTTTTTTTTCAAAATTTAAAAAACATGGGCTATAACCCATCGTTTTTGTCATTTCGTCATTTTTTTCAAATCCTCAAAAATGATGAAAAACGGCGCGCTATAGTATGCCGTACGATATGGGCTATAGCCCACGGTCCAAAATGATGAAAAACGAGGCTAACTTTTTTTTTCAAAATTTCAAAAAACATGGGCTATAACCCATCGTTTTTGTCATTTCGTCATTTTTTTCAAATCCTCAAAAATGATGAAAAACGGCGCGCTATAGTATGCCGTACGATATGGGCTATAGCCCATGGTCCAAAATGATGAGAAACGAGGCTAACTTTTTTTTTCAAAATTTCAAAAAACATGGGCTATAACCCATCGTTTTTGTCATTTCGTCATTTTTTTCAAATCTTCAAAAATGATGAAAAACTGCGCGCTATAGTATGCCGTACGATATGGGCTATAGCCCACGGTCCAAAATGATGAAAAACTAGGCTAACTTTTTTTTTCAAAATTTCAAAAAACATGGGCTATAACCCATCGTTTTTGTCATTTCGTCATTTTTTTCAAATCTTCAAAAATGATGAAAAACTGCGCGCTATAGTATGCCGTACGATATGGGCTATAGCCCACGGTCCAAAATGATGAAAAACGAGGCTAACTTTTTTTCCCAAAATTTCAAAAAACATGGGCTATAACCCATGGTTTTTGTCATTTCGTCATTTTTTTCAAATCTTCAAAAATGATGAAAAACTGCGCGCTATAGTATGCCGTACGATATGGGCTAAAGCCCACGGTCCAAAATGATGAAAAACGAGGCTAACTTTTTTTTCCAAAATTTCAAAAAACATGGGCTATAACCCATCGTTTTTGTCATTTCGTCATTTTTTTCAAATCTTCAAAAATGATGAAAAACGGCGCGCTATAGTATGCCGTACGATATGGGCTATAGCCCACGGTCCAAAATGATAAGAAACGAGGCTAACTTTTTTTTTTCAAAATTTCAAAAAACATGGGCTATAACCCATCGTTTTTGTCATTTCGTCATTTTTGTCAAATCCTCAAAAATGATGAAAAACGGCGCGCTATAGTATGCCGTACGATATGGGCTATAGCCCACGGTCCAAAATGATGAGAAACGAGGCTAACTTTTTTTTTCAAAATTTCAAAAAACATGGGCTATAACCCATCGTTTTTGTCATTTCGTCATTTTTTTCAAATCTTCAAAAATGATGAAAAACTGCGCGCTATAGTATGCCGTACGATATGGGCTATAGCCCACGGTCCAAAAATGATGAGAAACAAGGCTAACTTTTTTTTTCAAAATTTCAAAAAACATGGGCTATAACCCATCGTTTTTGTCATTTCGTCATTTTTTTCAAATCCTCAAAAATGATGAAAAACGGCGCGCTATAGTATGCCGTACGATATGGGCTATAGCCCACGGTCCAAAATGATAAGAAACGAGGCTATCTTTTTTTTCCAAAATTTCAAAAAACATGGGCTATAACCCATCGTTTTTGTCATTTCGTCATTTTTTTCAAATCCTCAAAAATGATGAAAAACGGCGCGCTATAGTATGCCGTACGATATGGGCTATAGCCCATGGTCCAAAATGATGAGAAACGAGGCTACCTTTTTTTTTCAAAATTTCAAAAAACATGGGCTATAACCTTTCGTTTTTGTCATTTCGTCATTTTTTTCAAATCTTCAAAAATGATGAAAAACGGCGCCCTATAGTATGCCGTACGATATGGGCTATAGCCCATGGTCCAAAATGATGAGAAACGAGGCTAACTTTTTTTTTCAAAATTTCAAAAAACATGGGCTATAACCTTTCGTTTTTGTCATTTTGTCATTTTTTTCAAATCTTCAAAAATGATGAAAAACGGCGCGTTATAGTATGCCGTACGATATGGGCTATAGCCCATGGTCCAAAATGATGAGAAACGAGGCTAACTTTTTTTTCAAAATTTCAAAAAACATGGGCTATAACCTTTCGTTTTTGTCATTTCGTCATTTTTTTCAAATCTTCAAAAATGATGAAAAACGGCGCGCTATAGTATGCCGTACGATATGGGCTATAGCCCATGGTCCAAAATGATGAGAAACGAGGCTAACTTTTTTTTTCAAAATTTCAAAAAACATGGGCTATAACCTTTCGTTTTTGTCATTTCGTCATTTTTTCAAATCTTCAAAAATGATGAAAAACGGCGCGCTATAGTATGCCGTACGATATGGGCTATAGCCCATGGTCCAAAATGATGAGAAACGAGGCTAACTTTTTTTTTCAAAATTTCAAAAAACATGGGCTATAACCTTTCGTTTTTGTCATTTTGTCATTTTTTTCAAATCTTCAAAAATGATGAAAAACGGCGCGCTATAGTATGCCGTACGATATGGGCTATAGCCCATGGTCCAAAATGATGAGAAACGAGGCTAACCTTTTTTTTCAAAATTTCAAAAAACATGGGCTATAACCTTTCGTTTTTGTCATTTCGTCTTTTTTTTCAAATCTTCAAAAATGATGAAAAACGGCGCGCTATAGTATGCCGTACGATATGGGCTATAGCCCATGGTCCAAAATGATGAGAAACGAGGCTAACTTTTTTTTTCAAAATTTCAAAAAACATGGGCTATAACCTTTCGTTTTTGTCATTTCGTCATTTTTTTCAAATCTTCAAAAATGGTGAAAAACGGCGCGCTATAGTATGCCGTACGATATGGGCTATAGCCCATGGTCCAAAATGATGAGAAACGAGGCTAACTTTTTTTTTCAAAATTTCAAAAAACATGGGCTATAACCTTTCGTTTTTGTCATTTCGTCATTTTTTCAAATCTTCAAAAATGATGAAAAACGGCGCGCTATAGTATGCCGTACGATATGGGCTATAGCCCATGGTCCAAAATGATGAGAAACGAGGCTAACTTTTTTTTTCAAAATTTCAAAAAACATGGGCTATAACCTTTCGTTTTTGTCATTTCGTAATTTTTTTCAAATCTTTAAAAATGATGAAAAACGGCGCGCTATAGAATGCCGTACGATATGGGCTATAGCCCATGGTCCAAAATGATGAGAAACGAGGCTAACTTTTTTTTTCAAAATTTCAAAAAACATGGGCTATAACCTTTCGTTTTTGTCATTTTGTCATTTTTTTCAAATCTTCAAAAATGATGAAAAACGGCGCGCTATAGTATGCTGTACGATATGGGCTATAGCCCATGGTCCAAAATGATGAGAAACGAGGCTAACTTTTTTTTTCAAAATTTCAAAAAACATGGGCTATAACCTTTCGTTTTTGTCATTTTGTCATTTTTTTCAAATCTTCAAAAATGATGAAAAACGGCGCGCTATAGTATGCCGTACGATATGGGCTATAGCCCATGGTCCAAAATGATGAGAAACGAGGCTAACTTTTTTTTTCAAAATTTCAAAAAACATGGACTATAACCTTTCGTTTTTGTCATTTCGTCATTTTTTCAAATCTTCAAAAATGATGAAAAACGGCGCGCTATAGTATGCCGTACGATATGGGCTATAGCCCATGGTCCAAAATGATGAGAAATGAGGCTAACATTTTTTTTCAAAATTTCAAAAAACATGGGCTATAACCTTTCGTTTTTGTCATTTCGTCTTTTTTTTCAAATCTTCAAAAATGATGAAAAACGGCGCGCTATAGTATGCCGTACGATATGGGCTATAGCCCATGGTCCAAAATGATGAGAAACGAGGCTAACTTTTTTTTTCAAAATTTCAAAAAACATGGGCTATAACCTTTCGTTTTTGTCATTTCGTCATTTTTTTCAAATCTTCAAAAATGGTGAAAAACGGCGCGCTATAGTATGCCGTACGATATGGGCTATAGCCCATGGTCCATAATGATGAGAAACGAGGCTAACTTTTTTTTTCAAAATTTCAAAAAACATGGGCTATAACCTTTCGTTTTTGTCATTTCGTCATTTTTTCAAATCTTCAAAAATGATGAAAAACGGCGCGCTATAGTATGCCGTACGATATGGGCTATAGCCCATGGTCCAAAATGATGAGAAACGAGGCTAACTTTTTTTTTCAAAATTTCAAAAAACATGGGCTATAACCTTTCGTTTTTGTCATTTCGTAATTTTTTTCAAATCTTTAAAAATGATGAAAAACGGCGCGCTATAGAATGCCGTACGATATGGGCTATAGCCCATGGTCCAAAATGATGAGAAACGAGGCTAACTTTTTTTTTCAAAATTTCAAAAAACATGGGCTATAACCTTTCGTTTTTGTCATTTTGTCATTTTTTTCAAATCTTCAAAAATGATGAAAAACGGCGCGCTATAGTATGCTGTACGATATGGGCTATAGCCCATGGTCCAAAATGATGAGAAACGAGGCTAACTTTTTTTTTCAAAATTTCAAAAAACATGGGCTATAACCTTTCGTTTTTGTCATTTTGTCATTTTTTTCAAATCTTCAAAAATGATGAAAAACGGCGCGCTATAGTATGCCGTACGATATGGGCTATAGCCCATGGTCCAAAATGATGAGAAACGAGGCTAACTTTTTTTTTCAAAATTTCAAAAAACATGGACTATAACCTTTCGTTTTTGTCATTTCGTCATTTTTTCAAATCTTCAAAAATGATGAAAAACGGCGCGCTATAGTATGCCGTACGATATGGGCTATAGCCCATGGTCCAAAATGATGAGAAATGAGGCTAACATTTTTTTTCAAAATTTCAAAAAACATGGGCTATAACCTTTCGTTTTTGTCATTTCGTAATTTTTTTCAAATCTTTAAAAATGATGAAAAACGGCGCGCTATAGAATGCCGTACGATATGGGCTATAGCCCATGGTCCAAAATGATGAGAAACGAGGCTAACTTTTTTTTTCAAAATTTCAAAAAACATGGGCTATAACCTTTCGTTTTTGTCATTTTGTCATTTTTTTCAAATCTTCAAAAATGATGAAAAACGGCGCGCTATAGTATGCCGTACGATATGGGCTATAGCCCATGGTCCAAAATGATGAGAAACGAGGCTAACTTTTTTTTTCAAAATTTCAAAAAACATGGGCTATAACCTTTCGTTTTTGTCATTTCGTCATTTTTTTCAAATCTTCAAAAATGATGAAAAACGGCGCGCTATAGTATGCCGTACGATATGGGCTATAGCCCATGGTCCAAAATGATGAGAAACGAGGCTAACTTTTTTTTTCAAAATTTCAAAAAACATGGGCTATAACCTTTCGTTTTTGTCATTTTGTCATTTTTTTCAAATCTTCAAAAATGATGAAAAACGGCGCGCTATAGTATGCCGTACGATATGGGCTATAGCCCATGGTCCAAAATGATGAGAAACGAGGCTAACTTTTTTTTTCAAAATTTCAAAAAACATGGGCTATAACCTTTCGTTTTTGTCATTTCGTCATTTTTTTCAAATCTTCAAAAATGATGAAAAACGGCGCGCTATAGTATGCCGTACGATATGGGCTATAGCCCATGGTCCAAAATGATGAGAAACGAGGCTAACTTTTTTTTTCAAAATTTCAAAAAACATGGGCTATAACCTTTCATTTTTGTCATTTCGTAATTTTTTTCAAATCTTTAAAAATGATGAAAAACGGCGCGCTATAGAATGCCGTACGATATGGGCTATAGCCCATGGTCCAAAATGATGAGAAACGAGGCTAACTTTTTTTTTCAAAATTTCAAAAAACATGGGCTATAACCTTTCGTTTTTGTCATTTCGTAATTTTTTTCAAATCTTTAAAAATGACGAAAAACGGCGCGCTATAGAATGCCGTACGATATGGGCTATAGCCCATGGTCCAAAATGATGAGAAACGAGGCTAACTTTTTTTTTCAAAATTTCAAAAAACATGGGATATAACCTTTCGTTTTTGTCATTTTGTCATTTTTTTCAAATCTTCAAAAATGATGAAAACGGCGCGCTATAGTATGCCGTACGATATGGGCTATAGCCCATGGTCCAAAATGATGATAAACGAGGCTAACTTTTTTTTTCAAAATTTCAAAAAACATGGGCTATAACCTTTCGTTTTTGTCATTTCGTCATTTTTTTCAAATCTTCAAAAATGACGAAAAACGGCGCGCTATAGTATGCAGTACCATATGGGCTATAGCCCATGGTCCAAAATGATGAGAAACGAGGCTAACTTTTTTTTTCAAAATTTCAAAAAACATGGAATATAACCTTTCGTTTTTGTCATTTCGTAATTTTTTTCAAATCTTTAAAAATGATGAAAAACGGCGCGCTATAGAATGCCGTACGATATGGGCTATAGCCCATGGTCCAAAATGATGAGAAACGAGGCTAACTTTTTTTTTCAAAATTTCAAAAAACATGGGCTATAACCTTTCGTTTTTGTCATTTTGTCATTTTTTTCAAATCTTCAAAAATGATGAAAAACGGCGCGCTATAGTATGCCGTACGATATGGGCTATAGCCCATGGTCCAAAATGATGAGAAACGAGGCTAACTTTTTTTTTCAAAATTTCAAAAAACATGGGCTATAACCTTTCGTTTTTGTCATTTCGTCATTTTTTTCAAATCTTCAAAAATGATGAAAAACGGCGCGCTATAGTATGCCGTACGATATGGGCTATAGCCCATGGTCCAAAATGATGAGAAACGAGGCTAACTTTTTTTTTCAAAATTTCAAAAAACATGGGCTATAACCTTTCGTTTTTGTCATTTCGTAATTTTTTTCAAATCTTTAAAAATGACGAAAAACGGCGCGCTATAGAATGCCGTACGATATGGGCTATAGCCCATGGTCCAAAATGATGAGAAACGAGGCTAACTCTTTTTTTCAAAATTTCAAAAAACATGGGCTATAACCTTTCGTTTTTGTCATTTCGTCATTTTTTTCAAATCTTCAAAAATGATGAAAAACGGCGCGCTATAGTATGCCGTACGATATGGGCTATAGCCCATGGTCCAAAATGATGAGAAACGAGGCTAACTTTTTTTTTCAAAATTTCAAAAAACATGGGCTATAACCTTTCGTTTTTGTCATTTTGTCATTTTTTTCAAATCTTCAAAAATGACGAAAAACGGCGCGCTATAGTATGCCGTACGATATGGGCTATAGCCCATGGTCCAAAATGATGAGAAACGAGGCTAACTTTTTTTTTCAAAATTAAAAAAAACATGGGCTATAACCCATTGTTTTTGTCATTTCGTAATTTTTTCAAATCTTTAAAAATGATGAAAAACGGCGCGCTATAGTATGCCGTACGATATGGGCTATAGCCCATGGTCCAAAATGATGAGAAACGAGGCTAACTTCTTTTTTCAAAATTTCAAAAAACATGGGCTATAACCTTTCGTTTTTGTCATTTCGTCATTTTTTTCAAATCTTCAAAAATGATGAAAAACGGCGCGCTATAGTATGCCGTACGATATGGGCTATAGCCCATGGTCCAAAATGATGAGAAACGAGGCTAACTTTTTTTTTCAAAATTTCAAAAAACATGGGCTATAACCCATCGTTTTTGTCATTTCGTAATTTTTTCAAATCTTCAAAAATGATGAAAAACGGCGCGCTATAGTATGCCGTACGATATGGGCTATAGCCCATGGTCCAAAATGATGAGAAACGAGGCTAACTTTTTTTTTCAAAATTTCAAAAAACATGGGCTATAACCTTTCGTTTTTGTCATTTCGTAATTTTTTTCAAATCTTCAAAAATGATGAAAAACGGCGCGCTGTAGTATGCCGTACGATATGGGCTATAGCCCATGGTCCAAAATGATGAGAAACGAGGCTAACTTTTTTTTTCAAAATTTCAAAAAACATGGGATATAACCTTTCGTTTTTGTCATTTTGTCATTTTTTTCAAATCTTCAAAAATGATGAAAAACGGCGCGCTATAGTATGCCGTACGATATGGGCTATAGCCCATGGTCCAAAATGATGAGAAACGAGGCTAACTTTTTTTTTCAAAATTTCAAAAAACATGGGCTATAACCTTTCGTTTTTGTCATTTCGTCATTTTTTTCAAATCTTCAAAAATGATGAAAAACGGCGCGCTATAGTATGCCGTACGATATGGGCTATAGCCCATGGTCCAAAATGATGAGAAACGAGGCTAACTTTTTTTTTCAAAATTTCAAAAAACATGGGCTATAACCTTTCGTTTTTGTCATTTTGTCATTTTTTTCAAATCTTCAAAAATGATGAAAAACGGCGCGCTATAGTATGCCGTACGATATGGGCTATAGCCCATGGTCCAAAATGATGAGAAACGAGGCTAACTTTTTTTTTCAAAATTTCAAAAAACATGGGCTATAACCTTTCGTTTTTGTCATTTCGTCATTTTTTTCAAATCTTCAAAAATGATGAAAAACGGCGCGCTGTAGTATGCCGTACGATATGGGCTATAGCCCATGGTCCAAAATGATGAGAAACGAGGCTAACTTTTTTTTTCAAAATTTCAAAAAACATGGGCTATAACCTTTCGTTTTTGTCATTTCGTAATTTTTTTCAAATCTTTAAAAATGATGAAAAACGGCGCGCTATAGAATGCCGTACGATATGGGCTATAGCCCATGGTCCAAAATGATGAGAAACGAGGCTAACTTTTTTTTTCAAAATTTCAAAAAACATGGGCTATAACCTTTCGTTTTTGTCATTTTGTCATTTTTTTCAAATCTTCAAAAATGATGAAAAACGGCGCGCTATAGTATGCCGTACGATATGGGCTATAGCCCATGGTCCAAAATGATGAGAAACGAGGCTAACTTTTTTTTTCAAAATTTCAAAAAACATGGGCTATAACCTTTCGTTTTTGTCATTTTGTCATTTTTTTCAAATCTTCAAAAATGATGAAAAACGGCGCGCTATAGTATGCCGTACGATATGGGCTATAGCCCATGGTCCAAAATGATGAGAAACGAGGCTAACTTTTTTTTTTCAAAATTTCAAAAAACATGGGCTATAACCTTTCGTTTTTGTCATTTCGTCATTTTTTCAAATCTTCAAAAATGATGAAAAACGGCGCGCTATAGTATGCCGTACGATATGGGCTATAGCCCATGGTCCAAAATGATGAGAAACGAGGCTAACATTTTTTTTCAAAATTTCAAAAAACATGGGCTATAACCTTTCGTTTTTGTCATTTCGTAATTTTTTTCAAATCTTTAAAAATGATGAAAAACGGCGCGCTATAGAATGCCGTACGATATGGGCTATAGCCCATGGTCCAAAATGATGAGAAGCGAGGCTAACTTTTTTTTTCAAAATTTCAAAAAACATGGGCTATAACCTTTCGTTTTCGTCATTTTGTAATTTTTTTCAAATCTTCAAAAATGATGAAAAACGGCGCGCTATAGTATGCCGTACGATATGGGCTATAGCCCATGGTCCAAAATGATGAGAAACGAGGCTAACTTTTTTTTTCAAAATTTCAAAAAACATGGGCTATAACCTTTCGTTTTTGTCATTTCGTCATTTTTTTCAAATCTTCAAAAATGATGAAAAACGGCGCGCTATAGTATGCCGTACGATATGGGCTATAGCCCATGGTCCAAAATGATGAGAAACGAGGCTAACTTTTTTTTTCAAAATTTCAAAAAACATGGGCTATAACCTTTCGTTTTTGTCATTTCGTCATTTTTTTCAAATCTTCAAAAATGATGAAAAACGGCGCGCTATAGTATGCCGTACGATATGGGCTATAGCCCATGGTCCAAAATGATGAGAAACGAGGCTAACTTTTTTTTTCAAAATTTCAAAAAACATGGGCTATAACCTTTCATTTTTGTCATTTCGTAATTTTTTTCAAATCTTTAAAAATTATGAAAAACGGCGCGCTATAGAATGCCGTACGATATGGGCTATAGCCCATGGTCCAAAATGATGAGAAACGAGGCTAACCTTTTTTTTCAAAATTTCAAAAAACATGGGCTATAACCTTTCGTTTTTGTCATTTCGTAATTTTTTTCAAATCTTTAAAAATGATGAAAAACGGCGCGCTATAGAATGCCGTACGATATGGGCTATAGCCCATGGTCCAAAATGATGAGAAACGAGGCTAACTTTTTTTTTTCAAAATTTCAAAAAACATGGGCTATAACCTTTCGTTTTTGTCATTTTGTCATTTTTTTCAAATCTTCAAAAATGATGAAAACGGCGCGCTATAGTATGCCGTACGATATGGGCTATAGCCCATGGTCCAAAATGATGAGAAACGAGGCTAACTTTTTTTTCCAAAATTTCAAAAAACATGGGCTATAACCTTTCGTTTTTGTCATTTTGTCATTTTTTTCAAATCTTCAAAAATGATGAAAAACGGCGCGCTATAGTATGCAGTACGATATGGGCTATAGCCCATGGTCCAAAATGATGAGAAACGAGGCTAACTTTTTTTTTCAAAATTTCAAAAAACATGGGCTATAACCTTTCGTTTTTGTCATTTCGTAATTTTTTTCAAATCTTTAAAAATGATGAAAAACGGCGCGCTATAGAATGCCGTACGATATGGGCTATAGCCCATGGTCCAAAATGATGAGAAACGAGGCTAACTTTTTTTTTCAAAATTTCAAAAAACATGGGCTATAACCTTTCGTTTTTGTCATTTTGTCATTTTTTTCAAATCTTCAAAAATGATGAAAAACGGCACGCTATAGTATGCCGTACGATATGGGCTATAGCCCATGGTCCAAAATGATGAGAAACGAGGCTAACTTTTTTTTCTCAAAATTTCAAAAAACATGGGCTATAACCTTTCGTTTTTGTCATTTCGTCATTTTTTTCAAATCTTCAAAAATGATGAAAAACGGCGCGCTATAGTATGCCGTACGATATGGGCTATAGCCCATGGTCCAAAATGATGAGAAACGAGGCTAACTTTTTTTTCTCAAAATTTCAAAAAACATGGGCTATAACCTTTCGTTTTTGTCATTTCGTAATTTTTTTCAAATCTTTAAAAATGACGAAAAACGGCGCGCTATAGAATGCCGTACGATATGGGCTATAGCCCATGGTCCAAAATGATGAGAAACGAGGCTAACTTTTTTTTCCAAAATTTCAAAAAACATGGGCTATAACCTTTCGTTTTTGTCATTTTGTCATTTTTTTCAAATCTTCAAAAATGATGAAAAACGGCGCGCTATAGTATGCCGTACGATATGGGCTATAGCCCATGGTCCAAAATGATGAGAAACGAGGCTAACTTTTTTTTTCAAAATTTCAAAAAACATGGGCTATAACCTTTCGTTTTTGTCATTTTGTCATTTTTTTCAAATCTTCAAAAATGATGAAAAACGGCGCGCTATAGTATGCCGTACGATATGGGCTATAGCCCATGGTCCAAAATGATGAGAAACGAGGCTAACTTTTTTTTTCAAAATTTCAAAAAACATGGGCTATAACCTTTCGTTTTTGTCATTTCGTCATTTTTTTCAAATCTTCAAAAATGATGAAAAACGGCGCGCTATAGTATGCCGTACGATATGGGCTATAGCCCATGGTCCAAAATGATGAGAAACGAGGCTAACTTTTTTTTTCAAAATTTCAAAAAACATGGGCTATAACCTTTCGTTTTTGTCATTTCGTCATTTTTTTCAAATCTTCAAAAATGATGAAAAACGGCGCGCTATAGTATGCCGTGCGATATGGGCTATAGCCCATGGTCCAAAATGATGAGAAACGAGGCTAACTTTTTTTTTCAAAATTTCAAAAAACATGGGCTATAACCTTTCGTTTTTGTCATTTTGTCATTTTTTTCAAATCTTCAAAAATTATGAAAAACGGCGCGCTATAGAATGCCGTACGATATGGGCTATAGCCCATGGTCCAAAATGATGAGAAACGAGGCTAACCTTTTTTTTCAAAATTTCAAAAAACATGGGCTATAACCTTTCGTTTTTGTCATTTTGTCATTTTTTTCAAATCTTCAAAAATGATGAAAAACGGCGCGCTATAGTATGCCGTACGATATGGGCTATAGCCCATGGTCCAAAATGATGAGAAACGAGGCTAACTTTTTTTTCCAAAATTTCAAAAAACATGGGCTATAACCTTTCGTTTTTGTCATTTCGTCATTTTTTTCAAATCTTCAAAAATGATGAAAAACGGCGCGCTATAGTATGCCGTACGATATGGGCTATAGCCCATGGTCCAAAATGATGAGAAACGAGGCTAACTTTTTTTTTCAAAATTTCAAAAAACATGGGCTATAACCTTTCGTTTTTGTCATTTCGTCATTTTTTTCAAATGTTCAAAAATGATGAAAAACGGCGCGCTATAGTATGCCGTACGATATGGGCTATAGCCCATGGTCCAAAATGATGAGAAACGAGGCTAACTTTTTTTTTCAAAATTTCAAAAAACATGGGCTATAACCTTTCGTTTTTGTCATTTCGTCTTTTTTTTCAAATCTTCAAAAATGATGAAAAACGGCGCGCTATAGTATGCCGTACGATATGGGCTATAGCCCATGGTCCAAAATGATGAGAAACGAGGCTAACTTTTTTTTTCAAAATTTCAAAAAACATGGGCTATAACCTTTCGTTTTTGTCATTTCGTCATTTTTTTCAAATCTTTAAAAATGATGAAAAACGGCGCGCTATAGAATGCCGTACGATATGGGCTATAGCCCATGGTCCAAAATGATGAGAAACGAGGCTAACTTTTTTTTTCAAAATTTCAAAAAACATGGGCTATAACCTTTCGTTTTTGTCATTTTGTCATTTTTTCAAATCTTCAAAAATGATGAAAAACGGCGCGCTATAGTATGCCGTACGATATGGGCTATAGCCCATGGTCCAAAATGATGAGAAACGAGGCTAACTTTTTTTTTCAAAATTTCAAAAAACATGGGCTATAACCTTTCGTTTTTGTCATTTCGTCATTTTTTTCAAATCTTCAAAAATGGTGAAAAACGGCGCGCTATAGTATGCCGTACGATATGGGCTATAGCCCATGGTCCAAAATGATGAGAAACGAGGCTAACTTTTTTTTTCAAAATTTCAAAAAACATGGGCTATAACCTTTCGTTTTTGTCATTTCGTCATTTTTTTCAAATCTTCAAAAATGATGAAAAACGGCGCGCTATAGTATGCCGTACGATATGGGCTATAGCCCATGGTCCAAAATGATGAGAAACGAGGCTAACCTTTTTTTTCAAAATTTCAAAAAACATGGGCTATAACCTTTCGTTTTTGTCATTTCGTCATTTTTTTCAAATGTTCAAAAATGATGAAAAACGGCGCGCTATAGTATGCCGTACGATATGGGCTATAGCCCATGGTCCAAAATGATGAGAAACGAGGCTAACTTTTTTTTTCAAAATTTCAAAAAACATGGGCTATAACCTTTCGTTTTTGTCATTTCGTCTTTTTTTTCAAATCTTCAAAAATGATGAAAAACGGCGCGCTATAGTATGCCGTACGATATGGGCTATAGCCCATGGTCCAAAATGATGAGAAACGAGGCTAACTTTTTTTTTCAAAATTTCAAAAAACATGGGCTATAACCTTTCGTTTTTGTCATTTCGTCATTTTTTTCAAATCTTTAAAAATGATGAAAAACGGCGCGCTATAGAATGCCGTACGATATGGGCTATAGCCCATGGTCCAAAATGATGAGAAACGAGGCTAACTTTTTTTTTCAAAATTTCAAAAAACATGGGCTATAACCTTTCGTTTTTGTCATTTTGTCATTTTTTCAAATCTTCAAAAATGATGAAAAACGGCGCGCTATAGTATGCCGTACGATATGGGCTATAGCCCATGGTCCAAAATGATGAGAAACGAGGCTAACTTTTTTTTTCAAAATTTCAAAAAACATGGGCTATAACCTTTCGTTTTTGTCATTTCGTCATTTTTTTCAAATCTTCAAAAATGGTGAAAAACGGCGCGCTATAGTATGCCGTACGATATGGGCTATAGCCCATGGTCCAAAATGATGAGAAACGAGGCTAACTTTTTTTTTCAAAATTTCAAAAAACATGGGCTATAACCTTTCGTTTTTGTCATTTCGTCATTTTTTTCAAATCTTCAAAAATGATGAAAAACGGCGCGCTATAGTATGCCGTACGATATGGGCTATAGCCCATGGTCCAAAATGATGAGAAACGAGGCTAACTTTTTTTTTCAAAATTTCAAAAAACATGGGCTATAACCTTTCGTTTTTGTCATTTCGTCATTTTTTTCAAATCTTCAAAAATGATGAAAAACGGCGCCCTATAGTATGCCGTACGATATGGGCTATAGCCCATGGTCCAAAATGATGAGAAACGAGGCTAACTTTTTTTTTCAAAATTTCAAAAAACATGGGCTATAACCTTTCGTTTTTGTCATTTTGTCATTTTTTTCAAATCTTCAAAAATGATGAAAAACGGCGCGTTATAGTATGCCGTACGATATGGGCTATAGCCCATGGTCCAAAATGATGAGAAACGAGGCTAACTTTTTTTTCAAAATTTCAAAAAACATGGGCTATAACCTTTCGTTTTTGTCATTTCGTCATTTTTTTCAAATCTTCAAAAATGATGAAAAACGGCGCGCTATAGTATGCCGTACGATATGGGCTATAGCCCATGGTCCAAAATGATGAGAAACGAGGCTAACTTTTTTTTTCAAAATTTCAAAAAACATGGGCTATAACCTTTCGTTTTTGTCATTTTGTCATTTTTTTCAAATCTTCAAAAATGATGAAAAACGGCGCGCTATAGTATGCCGTACGATATGGGCTATAGCCCATGGTCCAAAATGATGAGAAACGAGGCTAACTTTTTTTTTCAAAATTTCAAAAAACATGGGCTATAACCTTTCGTTTTTGTCATTTCGTCATTTTTTCAAATCTTCAAAAATGATGAAAAACGGCGCGCTATAGTATGCCGTACGATATGGGCTATAGCCCATGGTCCAAAATGATGAGAAACGAGGCTAACTTTTTTTTTCAAAATTTCAAAAAACATGGGCTATAACCTTTCGTTTTTGTCATTTTGTCATTTTTTTCAAATCTTCAAAAATGATGAAAAACGGCGCGCTATAGTATGCCGTACGATATGGGCTATAGCCCATGGTCCAAAATGATGAGAAACGAGGCTAACTTTTTTTTTCAAAATTTCAAAAAACATGGGCTATAACCTTTCGTTTTTGTCATTTCGTCTTTTTTTTTCAAATCTTCAAAAATGATGAAAAACGGCGCGCTATAGTATGCCGTACGATATGGGCTATAGCCCATGGTCCAAAATGATGAGAAACGAGGCTAACTTTTTTTTTCAAAATTTCAAAAAACATGGGCTATAACCTTTCGTTTTTGTCATTTCGTCATTTTTTTCAAATCTTCAAAAATGATGAAAAACGGCGCGCTATAGTATGCCGTACGATATGGGCTATAGCCCATGGTCCAAAATGATGAGAAACGAGGCTAACTTTTTTTTTCAAAATTTCAAAAAACATGGGCTATAACCTTTCGTTTTTGTCATTTCGTCATTTTTTAAAAAATCTTCAAAAATGATGAAAAACGGCGCCCTATAGTATGTCGTACGATATGGGCTATAGCCCATGGTCCAAAATGATGAGAAACGAGGCTAACTTTTTTTTTCAAAATTTCAAAAAACATGGGCTATAACCTTTCGTTTTTGTCATTTTGTCATTTTTTTCAAATCTTCAAAAATGATGAAAAACGGCGCGCTATAGTATGCCGTACGATATGGGCTATAGCCCATGGTCCAAAATGATGAGAAACGAGGCTAACTTTTTTTTTCAAAATTTCAAAAAACATGGGCTATAACCTTTCGTTTTTGTCATTTTGTCATTTTTTTCAAATCTTCAAAAATGATGAAAAACGGCGCGCTATAGTATGCCGTACGATATGGGCTATAGCCCATGGTCCAAAATGATGAGAAACGAGGCTAACTTTTTTTTTCAAAATTTCAAAAAACATGGGCTATAACCTTTCGTTTTTGTCATTTCGTCTTTTTTTTTCAAATCTTCAAAAATGATGAAAAACGGCGCGCTATAGTCTGCCGTACGATATGGGCTATAGCCCATGGTCCAAAATGATGAGAAACGAGGCTAACTTTTTTTTTCAAAATTTCAAAAAACATGGGCTATAACCTTTCGTTTTTGTCATTTCGTCATTTTTTTCAAATCTTCAAAAATGATGAAAAACGGCGCGCTATAGTATGCCGTACGATATGGGCTATAGCCCATGGTCCAAAATGATGAGAAACGAGGCTAACTTTTTTTTTCAAAATTTCAAAAAACATGGGCTATAACCTTTCGTTTTTGTCATTTCGTCATTTTTTAAAAAATCTTCAAAAATGATGAAAAACGGCGCCCTATAGTATGCCGTACGATATGGGCTATAGCCCATGGTCCAAAATGATGAGAAACGAGGCTAACTTTTTTTTTCAAAATTTCAAAAAACATGGGCTATAACCTTTCGTTTTTGTCATTTTGTCATTTTTTTCAAATCTTCAAAAATGATGAAAAACGGCGCGCTATAGTATGCCGTACGATATGGGCTATAGCCCATGGTCCAAAATGATGAGAAACGAGGCTAACTTTTTTTTTCAAAATTTCAAAAAACATGGGCTATAACCTTTCGTTTTTGTCATTTCGTCATTTTTTTCAAATCTTCAAAAATGATGAAAAACGGCGCGCTATAGTATGCCGTACGATATGGGCTATAGCCCATGGTCCAAAATGATGAGAAACGAGGCTAACTTTTTTTTTCAAAATTTCAAAAAACATGGGCTATAACCTTTCGTTTTTGTCATTTTGTCATTTTTTTCAAATCTTCAAAAATGATGAAAAACGGCGCGCTATAGTATGCCGTACGATATGGGCTATAGCCCATGGTCCAAAATGATGAGAAACGAGGCTAACTTTTTTTTTCAAAATTTCAAAAAACATGGGCTATAACCTTTCGTTTTTGTCATTTCGTCATTTTTTTCAAATCTTCAAAAATGATGAAAAACGGCGCGCTATAGTATGCCGTACGATATGGGCTATAGCCCATGGTCCAAAATGATGAGAAACGAGGCTAACTTTTTTTTTCAAAATTTCAAAAAACATGGGCTATAACCTTTCGTTTTTGTCATTTTGTCATTTTTTTCAAATCTTCAAAAATGATGAAAAACGGCGCGCTATAGTATGCCGTACGATATGGGCTATAGCCCATGGTCCAAAATGATGAGAAACGAGGCTAACTTTTTTTTTCAAAATTTCAAAAAACATGGGCTATAACCTTTCGTTTTTGTCATTTCGTCTTTTTTTTCAAATCTTCAAAAATGATGAAAAACGGCGCGCTATAGTATGCCGTACGATATGGGCTATAGCCCATGGTCCAAAATGATGAGAAACGAGGCTAACTTTTTTTTTCAAAATTTCAAAAAACATGGGCTATAACCTTTCGTTTTTGTCATTTCGTCATTTTTTTCAAATCTTTAAAAATGATGAAAAACGGCGCGCTATAGAATGCCGTACGATATGGGCTATAGCCCATGGTCCAAAATGATGAGAAACGAGGCTAACTTTTTTTTTCAAAATTTCAAAAAACATGGGCTATAACCTTTCGTTTTTGTCATTTTGTCATTTTTTCAAATCTTCAAAAATGATGAAAAACGGCGCGCTATAGTATGCCGTACGATATGGGCTATAGCCCATGGTCCAAAATGATGAGAAACGAGGCTAACTTTTTTTTTCAAAATTTCAAAAAACATGGGCTATAACCTTTCGTTTTTGTCATTTCGTCATTTTTTTCAAATCTTCAAAAATGGTGAAAAACGGCGCGCTATAGTATGCCGTACGATATGGGCTATAGCCCATGGTCCAAAATGATGAGAAACGAGGCTAACTTTTTTTTTCAAAATTTCAAAAAACATGGGCTATAACCTTTCGTTTTTGTCATTTCGTCATTTTTTTCAAATCTTCAAAAATGATGAAAAACGGCGCGCTATAGTATGCCGTACGATATGGGCTATAGCCCATGGTCCAAAATGATGAGAAACGAGGCTAACTTTTTTTTTCAAAATTTCAAAAAACATGGGCTATAACCTTTCGTTTTTGTCATTTCGTCATTTTTTTCAAATCTTCAAAAATGATGAAAAACGGCGCCCTATAGTATGCCGTACGATATGGGCTATAGCCCATGGTCCAAAATGATGAGAAACGAGGCTAACTTTTTTTTTCAAAATTTCAAAAAACATGGGCTATAACCTTTCGTTTTTGTCATTTTGTCATTTTTTTCAAATCTTCAAAAATGATGAAAAACGGCGCGTTATAGTATGCCGTACGATATGGGCTATAGCCCATGGTCCAAAATGATGAGAAACGAGGCTAACTTTTTTTTCAAAATTTCAAAAAACATGGGCTATAACCTTTCGTTTTTGTCATTTCGTCATTTTTTTCAAATCTTCAAAAATGATGAAAAACGGCGCGCTATAGTATGCCGTACGATATGGGCTATAGCCCATGGTCCAAAATGATGAGAAACGAGGCTAACTTTTTTTTTCAAAATTTCAAAAAACATGGGCTATAACCTTTCGTTTTTGTCATTTTGTCATTTTTTTCAAATCTTCAAAAATGATGAAAAACGGCGCGCTATAGTATGCCGTACGATATGGGCTATAGCCCATGGTCCAAAATGATGAGAAACGAGGCTAACTTTTTTTTTCAAAATTTCAAAAAACATGGGCTATAACCTTTCGTTTTTGTCATTTCGTCATTTTTTCAAATCTTCAAAAATGATGAAAAACGGCGCGCTATAGTATGCCGTACGATATGGGCTATAGCCCATGGTCCAAAATGATGAGAAACGAGGCTAACTTTTTTTTTCAAAATTTCAAAAAACATGGGCTATAACCTTTCGTTTTTGTCATTTTGTCATTTTTTTCAAATCTTCAAAAATGATGAAAAACGGCGCGCTATAGTATGCCGTACGATATGGGCTATAGCCCATGGTCCAAAATGATGAGAAACGAGGCTAACTTTTTTTTTCAAAATTTCAAAAAACATGGGCTATAACCTTTCGTTTTTGTCATTTCGTCTTTTTTTTTCAAATCTTCAAAAATGATGAAAAACGGCGCGCTATAGTATGCCGTACGATATGGGCTATAGCCCATGGTCCAAAATGATGAGAAACGAGGCTAACTTTTTTTTTCAAAATTTCAAAAAACATGGGCTATAACCTTTCGTTTTTGTCATTTCGTCATTTTTTTCAAATCTTCAAAAATGATGAAAAACGGCGCGCTATAGTATGCCGTACGATATGGGCTATAGCCCATGGTCCAAAATGATGAGAAACGAGGCTAACTTTTTTTTTCAAAATTTCAAAAAACATGGGCTATAACCTTTCGTTTTTGTCATTTCGTCATTTTTTAAAAAATCTTCAAAAATGATGAAAAACGGCGCCCTATAGTATGTCGTACGATATGGGCTATAGCCCATGGTCCAAAATGATGAGAAACGAGGCTAACTTTTTTTTTCAAAATTTCAAAAAACATGGGCTATAACCTTTCGTTTTTGTCATTTTGTCATTTTTTTCAAATCTTCAAAAATGATGAAAAACGGCGCGCTATAGTATGCCGTACGATATGGGCTATAGCCCATGGTCCAAAATGATGAGAAACGAGGCTAACTTTTTTTTTCAAAATTTCAAAAAACATGGGCTATAACCTTTCGTTTTTGTCATTTTGTCATTTTTTTCAAATCTTCAAAAATGATGAAAAACGGCGCGCTATAGTATGCCGTACGATATGGGCTATAGCCCATGGTCCAAAATGATGAGAAACGAGGCTAACTTTTTTTTTCAAAATTTCAAAAAACATGGGCTATAACCTTTCGTTTTTGTCATTTCGTCTTTTTTTTTCAAATCTTCAAAAATGATGAAAAACGGCGCGCTATAGTCTGCCGTACGATATGGGCTATAGCCCATGGTCCAAAATGATGAGAAACGAGGCTAACTTTTTTTTTCAAAATTTCAAAAAACATGGGCTATAACCTTTCGTTTTTGTCATTTCGTCATTTTTTTCAAATCTTCAAAAATGATGAAAAACGGCGCGCTATAGTATGCCGTACGATATGGGCTATAGCCCATGGTCCAAAATGATGAGAAACGAGGCTAACTTTTTTTTTCAAAATTTCAAAAAACATGGGCTATAACCTTTCGTTTTTGTCATTTCGTCATTTTTTAAAAAATCTTCAAAAATGATGAAAAACGGCGCCCTATAGTATGCCGTACGATATGGGCTATAGCCCATGGTCCAAAATGATGAGAAACGAGGCTAACTTTTTTTTTCAAAATTTCAAAAAACATGGGCTATAACCTTTCGTTTTTGTCATTTTGTCATTTTTTTCAAATCTTCAAAAATGATGAAAAACGGCGCGCTATAGTATGCCGTACGATATGGGCTATAGCCCATGGTCCAAAATGATGAGAAACGAGGCTAACTTTTTTTTTCAAAATTTCAAAAAACATGGGCTATAACCTTTCGTTTTTGTCATTTCGTCATTTTTTTCAAATCTTCAAAAATGATGAAAAACGGCGCGCTATAGTATGCCGTACGATATGGGCTATAGCCCATGGTCCAAAATGATGAGAAACGAGGCTAACTTTTTTTTTCAAAATTTCAAAAAACATGGGCTATAACCTTTCGTTTTTGTCATTTTGTCATTTTTTTCAAATCTTCAAAAATGATGAAAAACGGCGCGCTATAGTATGCCGTACGATATGGGCTATAGCCCATGGTCCAAAATGATGAGAAACGAGGCTAACTTTTTTTTTCAAAATTTCAAAAAACATGGGCTATAACCTTTCGTTTTTGTCATTTCGTCATTTTTTTCAAATCTTCAAAAATGATGAAAAACGGCGCGCTATAGTATGCCGTACGATATGGGCTATAGCCCATGGTCCAAAATGATGAGAAACGAGGCTAACTTTTTTTTTCAAAATTTCAAAAAACATGGGCTATAACCTTTCGTTTTTGTCATTTCGTCATTTTTTTCAAATCTTCAAAAATGATGAAAAACGGCGCGCTATAGTATGTCGTACGATATGGGCTATAGCCCATGGTCCAAAATGATGAGAAACGAGGCTAACTTTTTTTTTCAAAATTTCAAAAAACATGGGCTATAACCTTTCGTTTTTGTCATTTCGTCATTTTTTTCAAATCTTCAAAAATGATGAAAAACGGCGCGCTATAGTATGCCGTACGATATGGGCTATAGCCCATGGTCCAAAATGATGAGAAACGAGGCTAACTTTTTTTTTCAAAATTTCAAAAAACATGGGCTATAACCTTTCGTTTTTGTCATTTTGTCATTTTTTTCAAATCTTCAAAAATGATGAAAAACGGCGCGCTATAGTATGCCGTACGATATGGGCTATAGCCCATGGTCCAAAATGATGAGAAACGAGGCTAACTTTTTTTTTCAAAATTTCAAAAAACATGGGCTATAACCTTTCGTTTTTGTCATTTCGTCATTTTTTTCAAATCTTCAAAAATGATGAAAAACGGCGCGCTATAGTATGCCGTACGATATGGGCTATAGCCCATGGTCCAAAATGATGAGAAACGAGGCTAACTTTTTTTTTCAAAATTTCAAAAAACATGGGCTATAACCTTTCGTTTTTGTCATTTCGTCATTTTTTTCAAATCTTCAAAAATGATGAAAAACGGCGCGCTATAGTATGTCGTACGATATGGGCTATAGCCCATGGTCCAAAATGATGAGAAACGAGGCTAACTTTTTTTTTCAAAATTTCAAAAAACATGGGCTATAACCTTTCGTTTTTGTCATTTCGTCATTTTTTTCAAATCTTCAAAAATGATGAAAAACGGCGCGCTATAGTATGCCGTACGATATGGGCTATAGCCCATGGTCCAAAATGATGAGAAACGAGGCTAACTTTTTTTTTCAAAATTTCAAAAAACATGGGCTATAACCTTTCGTTTTTGTCATTTTGTCATTTTTTTCAAATCTTCAAAAATGATGAAAAACGGCGCGCTGTAGTATGCCGTACGATATGGGCTATAGCCCATGGTCCAAAATGATGAGAAACGAGGCTAACTTTTTTTTTCAAAATTTCAAAAAACATGGGCTATAACCTTTCGTTTTTGTCATTTTGTCATTTTTTTCAAATCTTCAAAAATTATGAAAAACGGCGCGCTATAGTATGCCGTACGATATGGGCTATAGCCCATGGTCCAAAATGATGAGAAACGAGGCTAACTTTTTTTTTCAAAATTTAAAAAAACATGGGCTATAACCTTTCGTTTTTGTCATTTCGTCATTTTTTAAAATCTTCAAAAATGATGAAAAACGGCGCGCTATAGTATGCCGTACGATATGGGCTATAGCCCATGGTCCAAAATGATGAGAAACGAGGCTAACTTTTTTTTTCAAAATTTCAAAAAACATGGGCTATAACCTTTCGTTTTTGTCATTTTGTCATTTTTTTCAAATCTTCAAAAATGATGAAAAACGGCGCGCTGTAGTATGCCGTACGATATGGGCTATAGCCCATGGTCCAAAATGATGAGAAACGAGGCTAACTTTTTTTTCCAAAATTTCAAAAAACATGGGCTATAACCTTTCGTTTTTGTCATTTCGTCATTTTTTAAAATCTTCAAAAATGATGAAAAACGGCGCGCTATAGTATGCCGTACGATATGGGCTATAGCCCATGGTCCAAAATGATGAGAAACGAGGCTAACTTTTTTTTTCAAAATTTCAAAAAACATGGGCTATAACCTTTCGTTTTTGTCATTTCGTAATTTTTTCAAATCTTTAAAAATGATGAAAAACGGCGCGCTATAGAATGCCATACGATATGGGCTATAGCCCATGGTCCAAAATGATGAGAAACGAGGCTAACTTTTTTTTTCAAAATTTAAAAAAAACATTGGCTATAACCTTTCGTTTTTGTCATTTTGTCATTTTTTCAAATCTTCAAAAATGATGAAAAACGGCGCGCTATAGTATGCCGTACGATATGGGCTATAGCCCATGGTCCAAAATGATGAGAAACGAGGCTAACTTTTTTTTTCAAAATTTCAAAAAACATGGGCTATAACCTTTCGTTTTTGTCATTTCGTCATTTTTTTCAAATCTTCAAAAATGATGAAAAACGGCGCGCTATAGTATGCCGTACGATATGGGCTATAGCCCATGGTCCAAAATGATGAGAAACGAGGCTAACTTTTTTTTTCAAAATTTCAAAAAACATGGGCTATAACCTTTCGTTTTTGTCATTTTGTCATTTTTTTCAAATCTTCAAAAATGATGAAAAACGGCGCGCTGTAGTATGCCGTACGATATGGGCTATAGCCCATGGTCCAAAATGATGAGAAACGAGGCTAACTTTTTTTTTCAAAATTTCAAAAAACATGGGCTATAACCTTTCGTTTTTGTCATTTTGTCATTTTTTTCAAATCTTCAAAAATTATGAAAAACGGCGCGCTATAGTATGCCGTACGATATGGGCTATAGCCCATGGTCCAAAATGATGAGAAACGAGGCTAACTTTTTTTTTCAAAATTTAAAAAAACATGGGCTATAACCTTTCGTTTTTGTCATTTCGTCATTTTTTAAAATCTTCAAAAATGATGAAAAACGGCGCGCTATAGTATGCCGTACGATATGGGCTATAGCCCATGGTCCAAAATGATGAGAAACGAGGCTAACTTTTTTTTTCAAAATTTCAAAAAACATGGGCTATAACCTTTCGTTTTTGTCATTTTGTCATTTTTTTCAAATCTTCAAAAATGATGAAAAACGGCGCGCTGTAGTATGCCGTACGATATGGGCTATAGCCCATGGTCCAAAATGATGAGAAACGAGGCTAACTTTTTTTTCCAAAATTTCAAAAAACATGGGCTATAACCTTTCGTTTTTGTCATTTCGTCATTTTTTAAAATCTTCAAAAATGATGAAAAACGGCGCGCTATAGTATGCCGTACGATATGGGCTATAGCCCATGGTCCAAAATGATGAGAAACGAGGCTAACTTTTTTTTTCAAAATTTCAAAAAACATGGGCTATAACCTTTCGTTTTTGTCATTTCGTAATTTTTTCAAATCTTTAAAAATGATGAAAAACGGCGCGCTATAGAATGCCATACGATATGGGCTATAGCCCATGGTCCAAAATGATGAGAAACGAGGCTAACTTTTTTTTTCAAAATTTAAAAAAAACATTGGCTATAACCTTTCGTTTTTGTCATTTTGTCATTTTTTCAAATCTTCAAAAATGATGAAAAACGGCGCGCTATAGTATGCCGTACGATATGGGCTATAGCCCATGGTCCAAAATGATGAGAAACGAGGCTAACTTTTTTTTTCAAAATTTCAAAAAACATGGGCTATAACCTTTCGTTTTTGTCATTTCGTCATTTTTTTCAAATCTTCAAAAATGATGAAAAACGGCGCGCTATAGTATGCCGTACGATATGGGCTATAGCCCATGGTCCAAAATGATGAGAAACGAGGCTAACTTTTTTTTTCAAAATTTCAAAAAACATGGGCTATAACCTTTCGTTTTTGTCATTTTGTCATTTTTTTCAAATCTTCAAAAATGATGAAAAACGGCGCGCTATAGTATGCCGTACGATATGGGCTATAGCCCATGGTCCAAAATGATGAGAAACGAGGCTAACTTTTTTTTTCAAAATTTCAAAAAACATGGGCTATAACCTTTCGTTTTTGTCATTTCGTAATTTTTTCAAATCTTTAAAAATGATGAAAAACGGCGCGCTATAGAATGCCGTACGATATGGGCTATAGCCCATGGTCCAAAATGATGAGAAACGAGGCTAACTTTTTTTTTCAAAATTTAAAAAAACATGGGCTATAACCTTTCGTTTTTGTCATTTTGTCATTTTTTCAAATCTTCAAAAATGATGAAAAACGGCGCGCTATAGTATGCCGTACGATATGGGCTATAGCCCATGGTCCAAAATGATGAGAAACGAGGCTAACTTTTTTTTTCAAAATTTCAAAAAACATGGGCTATAACCTTTCGTTTTTGTCATTTCGTCATTTTTTTCAAATCTTCAAAAATGATGAAAAACGGCGCGCTATAGTATGCCGTACGATATGGGCTATAGCCCATGGTCCAAAATGATGAGAAACGAGGCTAATTTTTTTTTCAAAATTTAAAAAAACATGGGCTATAACCCATCGTTTTTGTCATTTCGTAATTTTTTTCAAATCTTTAAAAATGATGAAAAACGGCGCGCTATAGTATGCCGTACGATATGGGCTATAGCCCATGGTCCAAAATGATGAGAAACGAGGCTAACTTTTTTTTTCAAAATTTCAAAAAACATGGGCTATAACCTTTCGTTTTTGTCATTTTTTTCAAATCTTCAAAAATGATGAAAAACGGCGCGCTATAGTATGCCGTACGATATGGGCTATAGCCCATGGTCCAAAATGATGAGAAACGAGGCTAATTTTTTTTTTCAAAATTTCAAAAAACATGGGCTATAACCTTTCGTTTTTGTCATTTTGTCATTTTTTTTCAAATCTTCAAAAATGATGAAAAACGGCGCGCTATAGTATGCCGTACGATATGGCCTATAGCCCATGGTCCAAAATGATGAGAAACGAGGCTAACTTTTTTTTTCAAAATTTCAAAAAACATGGGCTATAACCTTTCGTTTTTGTCATTTCGTCTTTTTTTTCAAATCTTTAAAAATGATGAAAAACGGCGCGCTATAGAATGCCGTACGATATGGGCTATAGCCCATGGTCCAAAATGATGAGAAACGAGGCTAACTTTTTTTTTCAAAATTTCAAAAAACATGGGCTATAACCTTTCGTTTTTGTCATTTTGTCATTTTTTTCAAATCTTCAAAAATGATGAAAAACGGCGCGCTATAGTATGCCGTACGATATGGGCTATAGCCCATGGTCCAAAATGATGAGAAACGAGGCTAACTTTTTTTTTCAAAATTTCAAAAAACATGGGCTATAACCTTTCGTTTTTGTCATTTCGTAATTTTTTCAAATCTTTAAATCATACGATTTGTCACACACGTTACCGCAGTGAAATTTGTTCTACGCATTTGACCAATCTCTCTTGGAGATTTGAAAAAATGACGAAATGACAAAAACGATGGGTTATAGCCCATGTTTTTTGAAATTTTGAAAAAAAAAGTTAGCCTCGTTTCTCATCATTTTGGACCATGGGCTATAGCCCATATCGTACGGCATACTATAGCGCGCCGTTTTTCATCATTTTTGAAGATTTGAAAAAAATGACGAAATGACAAAAACGATGGGTTATAGCCCATGTTTTTTGAAATTTTGAAAAAAAAAGTTAGCCTCGTTTCTCATCATTTTGGACCATGGGCTATAGCCCATATCGTACGGCATACTATAGCGCGCCGTTTTTCATCATTTTTGAAGATTTGAAAAAAATGACGAAATGACAAAAACGATGTTTTTTGAAATTTTGAAACAAAAAGTTAGCCTCGTTTCTCATCATTTTGGACCATGGGCTATAGCCCATATCGTACGGCATACTATAGCGCGCCGTTTTTCATCATTTTTGAAGATTTGAAATAAATGACGAAATGACAAAAACGATGGGTTATAGCCCATGTTTTTTGAAATTTTGAAAAAAAAAGTTAGCCTCGTTTCTCATCATTTTGGACCATGGGCTATAGCCCATATCGTACGGCATACTATAGCGCGCCGTTTTTCATCATTTTTGAAGATTTGAAAAAAATGACGAAATGACAAAAACGATGGGTTATAGCCCATGTTTTTTGAAATTTTGAAAAAAAAAGTTAGCCTCGTTTCTCATCATTTTGGACCATGGGCTATAGCCCATATCGTACGGCATACTATAGCGCGCCGTTTTTCATCATTTTTGAAGATTTGAAAAAAAATGACAAAATGACAAAAACGAAAGGTTATAGCCCATGTTTTTTGAAATTTTGAAAAAAAAAATTAGCCTCGTTTCTCATCATTTTGGACCATGGGCTATAGCCCATATCGTACGGCATACTATAGCGCGCCGTTTTTCATCATTTTTGAAGATTTGAAAAAAATGACGAAATGACAAAAACGAAAGGTTATAGCCCATGTTTTTTGAAATTTTGAAAAAAAAAGTTAGCCTCGTTTCTCATCATTTTGGACCATGGGCTATAGCCCATATCGTACGGCATACTATAGCGCGCCGTTTTTCATCATTTTTAAAGATTTGAAAAAAATTACGAAATGACAAAAACGATGGGTTATAGCCCATGTTTTTTGAAGTTTTGAAAAGAAAATTAGCCTCGTTTCTCATCATTTTGGACCATGGGCTATAGCCCATATCGTACGGCATACTATAGCGCGCCGTTTTTCATCATTTTTGAAGATTTGAAAAAAATGACGAAATGACAAAAACGAAAGGTTATAGCCCATGTTTTTTGAAATTTTGAAAAAAAAAGTTAGCCTCGTTTCTCATCATTTTGGACCATGGGCTATAGCCCATATCGTACGGCATACTATAGCGCGCCGTTTTTCATCATTTTTGAAGATTTGAAAAAATGACAAAATGACAAAAACGAAAGGTTATAGCCCATGTTTTTTTAAATTTTGAAAAAAAAAGTTAGCCTCGTTTCTCATCATTTTGGACCATGGGCAATAGCCCATATCGTACGGCATTCTATAGCGCGCCGTTTTTCATCATTTTTAAAGATTTGAAAAAATTACGAAATGACAAAAACGAAAGGTTATAGCCCATGTTTTTTGAAATTTTGAAAAAAAAAGTTAGCCTCGTTTCTCATCATTTTGGACCATGGGCTATAGCCCATATCGTACGGCATACTATAGCGCGCCGTTTTTCATCATTTTTGAAGATTTGAAAAAATGACAAAATGACAAAAACGAAAGGTTATAGCCCATGTTTTTTGAAATTTTGAAAAAAAAAGTTAGCCTCGTTTCTCATCATTTTGGACCATGGGCTATAGCCCATATCGTACGGCATACTATAGCGCGCCGTTTTTCATCATTTTTGAAGATTTGAAAAAAATGACGAAATGACAAAAACGAAAGGTTATAGCCCATGTTTTTTTAAATTTTGAAAAAAAAAGTTAGCCTCGTTTCTCATCATTTTGGACCATGGGCTATAGCCCATATCGTACGGCATTCTATAGCGCGCCGTTTTTCATCATTTTTAAAGATTTGAAAAAATTACGAAATGACAAAAACGAAAGGTTATAGCCCATGTTTTTTGAAATTTTGAAAAAAAAAGTTAGCCTCGTTTCTCATCATTTTGGACCATGGGCTATAGCCCATATCGTACGGCATACTATAGCGCGCCGTTTTTCATCATTTTTGAAGATTTGAAAAAATGACAAAATGACAAAAACGAAAGGTTATAGCCCATGTTTTTTGAAATTTTGAAAAAAAAAGTTAGCCTCGTTTCTCATCATTTTGGACCATGGGCTATAGCCCATATCGTACGGCATACTATAGCGCGCCGTTTTTCATCATTTTTGAAGATTTGAAAAAATGACAAAATGACAAAAACGAAAGGTTATAGCCCATGTTTTTTGAAATTTTGAAAAAAAAAGTTAGCCTCGTTTCTCATCATTTTGGACCATGGGCTATAGCCCATATCGTACGGCATACTATAGGGCGCCGTTTTTCATCATTTTTGAAGATTTGAAAAAAATGACGAAATGACAAAAACGAAAGGTTATAGCCCATGTTTTTTGAAATTTTGAAAAAAAAAGTTAGCCTCGTTTCTCATCATTTTGGACCATGGGCTATAGCCCATATCGTACGGCATACTATAGCGCGCCGTTTTTCATCATTTTTGAAGATTTGAAAAAAATGACGAAATGACAAAAACGAAAGGTTATAGCCCATGTTTTTTGAAATTTTGAAAAAAAAAGTTAGCCTCGTTTCTCATCATTTTGGACCATGGGCTATAGCCCATATCGTACGGCATACTATAGCGCGCCGTTTTTCACCATTTTTGAAGATTTGAAAAAAATGACGAAATGACAAAAACGAAAGGTTATAGCCCATGTTTTTTGAAATTTTGAAAAAAAAAGTTAGCCTCGTTTCTCATCATTTTGGACCATGGGCTATAGCCCATATCGTACGGCATACTATAGCGCGCCGTTTTTCATCATTTTTGAAGATTTGAAAAAATGACAAAATGACAAAAACGAAAGGTTATAGCCCATGTTTTTTGAAATTTTGAAAAAAAAAGTTAGCCTCGTTTCTCATCATTTTGGACCATGGGCTATAGCCCATATCGTACGGCATTCTATAGCGCGCCGTTTTTCATCATTTTTAAAGATTTGAAAAAAATGACGAAATGACAAAAACGAAAGGTTATAGCCCATGTTTTTTGAAATTATGAAAAAAAAAGTTAGCCTAGTTTCTCATCATTTTGGACCATGGGCTATAGCCCATATCGTACGGCATACTATAGCGCGCCGTTTTTCATCATTTTTGAAGATTTGAAAAAAAAGACGAAATGACAAAAACGAAAGGTTATAGCCCATGTTTTTTGAAATTTTGTAAAAAAAAGTTAGCCTCGTTTCTCATCATTTTGGACCATGGGCTATAGCCCATATCGTACGGCATACTATAGCGCGCCGTTTTTCATCATTTTTGAAGATTTGAAAAAAATGACAAAATGACAAAAACGAAAGGTTATAGCCCATGTTTTTTGAAATTTTGAAAAAAAAAGTTAGCCTCGTTTCTCATCATTTTGGACCATGGGCTATAGCCCATATCGTACGGCATACTATAGCGCGCCGTTTTTCATCATTTTTGAAGATTTGAAAAAAATGACGAAATGACAAAAACGAAAGGTTATAGCCCATGTTTTTTGAAATTTTGAAAAAAAAGTTAGCCTCGTTTCTCATCATTTTGGACCATGGGCTATAGCCCATATCGTACGGCATACTATAACGCGCCGTTTTTCATCATTTTTGAAGATTTGGAAAAAATGACAAAATGACAAAAACGAAAGGTTATAGCCCATGTTTTTTGAAATTTTGAAAAAAAAAGTTAGCCTCGTTTCTCATCATTTTGGACCATGGGCTATAGCCCATATCGTACGGCATACTATAGGGCGCCGTTTTTCATCATTTTTGAAGATTTGAAAAAAATGACGAAATGACAAAAACGAAAGGTTATAGCCCATGTTTTTTGAAATTTTGAAAAAAAAAGTTAGCCTCGTTTCTCATCATTTTGGACCATGGGCTATAGCCCATATCGTACGGCATACTATAGCGCGCCGTTTTTCATCATTTTTGAAGATTTGAAAAAAATGACGAAATGACAAAAACGAAAGGTTATAGCCCATGTTTTTTGAAATTTTGAAAAAAAAAGTTAGCCTCGTTTCTCATCATTTTGGACCATGGGCTATAGCCCATATCGTACGGCATACTATAGCGCGCCGTTTTTCACCATTTTTGAAGATTTGAAAAAAATGACGAAATGACAAAAACGAAAGGTTATAGCCCATGTTTTTTGAAATTTTGAAAAAAAAAGTTAGCCTCGTTTCTCATCATTTTGGACCATGGGCTATAGCCCATATCGTACGGCATACTATAGCGCGCCGTTTTTCATCATTTTTGAAGATTTGAAAAAATGACAAAATGACAAAAACGAAAGGTTATAGCCCATGTTTTTTGAAATTTTGAAAAAAAAAGTTAGCCTCGTTTCTCATCATTTTGGACCATGGGCTATAGCCCATATCGTACGGCATTCTATAGCGCGCCGTTTTTCATCATTTTTAAAGATTTGAAAAAAATGACGAAATGACAAAAACGAAAGGTTATAGCCCATGTTTTTTGAAATTTTGAAAAAAAAAGTTAGCCTCGTTTCTCATCATTTTGGACCATGGGCTATAGCCCATATCGTACGGCATTCTATAGCGCGCCGTTTTTCATCATTTTTAAAGATTTGAAAAAAATGACGAAATGACAAAAACGAAAGGTTATAGCCCATGTTTTTTGAAATTATGAAAAAAAAAGTTAGCCTAGTTTCTCATCATTTTGGACCATGGGCTATAGCCCATATCGTACGGCATACTATAGCGCGCCGTTTTTCATCATTTTTGAAGATTTGAAAAAAATGACGAAATGACAAAAACGAAAGGTTATAGCCCATGTTTTTTGAAATTTTGTAAAAAAAAGTTAGCCTCGTTTCTCATCATTTTGGACCATGGGCTATAGCCCATATCGTACGGCATACTATAGCGCGCCGTTTTTCATCATTTTTGAAGATTTGAAAAAAATGACAAAATGACAAAAACGAAAGGTTATAGCCCATGTTTTTTGAAATTTTGAAAAAAAAAGTTAGCCTCGTTTCTCATCATTTTGGACCATGGGCTATAGCCCATATCGTACGGCATACTATAGCGCGCCGTTTTTCATCATTTTTGAAGATTTGAAAAAAATGACGAAATGACAAAAACGAAAGGTTATAGCCCATGTTTTTTGAAATTTTGAAAAAAAAAGTTAGCCTCGTTTCTCATCATTTTGGACCATGGGCTATAGCCCATATCGTACGGCATACTATAGCGCGCCGTTTTTCATCATTTTTGAAGATTTGAAAAAAATGACAAAATGACAAAAACGAAAGGTTATAGCCCATGTTTTTTGAAATTTTGAAAAAAAAAAGTTAACCTCGTTTCTCATCATTTTGGACCATGGGCTATAGCCCATATCGTACGGCATACTATAGCGCGCCGTTTTTCATCATTTTTGAAGATTTGAAAAAAATGACGAAATGACAAAAACGAAAGGTTATAGCCCATGTTTTTTGAAATTTTGAAAAAAAAAGTTAGCCTCGTTTCTCATCATTTTGGACCATGGGCTATAGCCCATATCGTACGGCATACTATAGCGCGCCGTTTTTCATCATTTTTGAAGATTTGAAAAAAATGACGAAATGACAAAAACGAAAGGTTATAGCCCATGTTTTTTGAAATTTTGAAAAAAAAAGTTAGCCTCGTTTCTCATCATTTTGGACCATGGGCTATAGCCCATATCGTACGGCATACTATAGCGCGCCGTTTTTCATCATTTTTGAAGATTTGAAAAAAATGACGAAATGACAAAAACGAAAGGTTATAGCCCATGTTTTTTGAAATTTTGAAAAAAAAAGTTAGCCTCGTTTCTCATCATTTTGGACCATGGGCTATAGCCCATATCGTACGGCATACTATAGCGCGCGGTTTTTCATCATTTTTGAAGATTTGAAAAAAATGACGAAATGACAAAAACGAAAGGTTATAGCCCATGTTTTTTGAAATTTTGGAAAAAAAAGTTAGCCTCGTTTCTCATCATTTTGGACCATGGGCTATAGCCCATATCGTACGGCATACTATAGCGCGCCGTTTTTCATCATTTTTGAAGATTTGAAAAAATGACAAAATGACAAAAACGAAAGGTTATAGCCCATGTTTTTTGAAATTTTGAAAAAAAAAGTTAGCCTCGTTTCTCATCATTTTGGACCATGGGCTATAGCCCATATCGTACGGCATACTATAGCGCGCCGTTTTTCATCATTTTTGAAGATTTGAAAAAAATGACAAAATGACAAAAACGAAAGGTTATAGCCCATGTTTTTTGAAATTTTGGAAAAAAAAGTTAGCCTCGTTTCTCATCATTTTGGACCATGGGCTATAGCCCATATCGTACGGCATACTATAGCGCGCCGTTTTTCATCATTTTTGAAGATTTGAAAAAATGACAAAATGACAAAAACGAAAGGTTATAGCCCATGTTTTTTGAAATTTTGAAAAAAGAAGTTAGCCTCGTTTCTCATCATTTTGGACCATGGGCTATAGCCCATATCGTACGGCATACTATAGCGCGCCGTTTTTCATCATTTTTGAAGATTTGAAAAAAATGACAAAATGACAAAAACGAAAGGTTATAGCCCATGTTTTTTGAAATTTTGAAAAAAAAAGTTAGCCTCGTTTCTCATCATTTTGGACCATGGGCTATAGCCCATATCGTACGGCATACTATAGCGCGCCGTTTTTCATCATTTTTGAAGATTTGAAAAAAATGACGAAATGACAAAAACGAAAGGTTATAGCCCATGTTTTTTGAAATTTTGAAAAAAAAAGTTAGCCTCGTTTCTCATCATTTTGGACCATGGGCTATAGCCCATATCGTACGGCATACTATAGCGCGCCGTTTTTCATCATTTTTGAAGATTTGAAAAAATGACAAAATGACAAAAACGAAAGGTTATAGCCCATGTTTTTTTAAATTTTGAAAAAAAAAGTTAGCCTCGTTTCTCATCATTTTGGACCATGGGCTATAGCCCATATCGTACGGCATTCTATAGCGCGCCGTTTTTCATCATTTTTAAAGATTTGAAAAAATTACGAAATGACAAAAACGAAAGGTTATAGCCCATGTTTTTTGAAATTTTGAAAAAAAAAGTTAGCCTCGTTTCTCATCATTTTGGACCATGGGCTATAGCCCATATCGTACGGCATACTATAGCGCGCCGTTTTTCATCATTTTTAAAGATTTGAAAAAAATGACAAAATGACAAAAACGAAAGGTTATAGCCCATGTTTTTTGAAATTTTGAAAAAAAAAGTTAGCCTCGTTTCTCATCATTTTGGACCATGGGCTATAGCCCATATCGTACGGCATTCTATAGCGCGCCGTTTTTCATCATTTTTAAAGATTTGAAAAAAATGACGAAATGACAAAAACGAAAGGTTATAGCCCATGTTTTTTGAAATTTTGAAAAAAAAAGTTAGCCTCGTTTCTCATCATTTTGGACCATGGGCTATAGCCCATATCGTACGGCATACTATAGGGCGCCGTTTTTCATCATTTTTGAAGATTTGAAAAAAATGACGAAATGACAAAAACGAAAGGTTATAGCCCATGTTTTTTGAAATTTTGAAAAAAAAAGTTAGCCTCGTTTCTCATCATTTCGGACCATGGGCTATAGCCCATATCGTACGGCATACTATAGCGCGCCGTTTTTCATCATTTTTGAAGATTTTAAAAAATGACGAAATGACAAAAACGAAAGGTTATAGCCCATGTTTTTTGAAATTTTGAAAAAAAAAGTTAGCCTCGTTTCTCATCATTTTGGACCATGGGCTATAGCCCATATCGTACGGCATACTACAGCGCGCCGTTTTTCATCATTTTTGAAGATTTGAAAAAAATGACAAAATGACAAAAACGAAAGGTTATAGCCCATGTTTTTTGAAATTTTGAAAAAAAAAGTTAGCCTCGTTTCTCATCATTTTGGACCATGGGCTATAGCCCATATCGTACGGCATACTATAGCACGCCGTTTTTCATCATTTTTGAAGATTTGAAAAAAATGACGAAATGACAAAAACGAAAGGTTATAGCCCATGTTTTTTGAAATTTTGAAAAAAAAAGTTAGCCTCGTTTCTCATCATTTTGGACCATGGGCTATAGCCCATATCGTACGACATACTATAGCGCGCCGTTTTTCATCATTTTTGAAGATTTGAAAAAAATGACGAAATGACAAAAACGAAAGGTTATAGCCCATGTTTTTTGAAATTTTGAAAAAAAAAGTTAGCCTCGTTTCTCATCATTTTGGACCATGGGCTATAGCCCATATCGTACGGCATACTATAGCGCGCCGTTTTTCATCATTTTTGAAGATTTGAAAAAAATGACGAAATGACAAAAACGAAAGGTTATAGCCCATGTTTTTTGAAATTTTGAAAAAAAAAGTTAGCCTCGTTTCTCATCATTTTGGACCATGGGCTATAGCCCATATCGTACGGCATACTATAGCGCGGCGTTTTTCATCATTTTTGAAGATTTGAAAAAAATGACAAAATGACAAAAACGAAAGGTTATAGCCCATGTTTTTTGAAATTTTGAAAAAAAAAGTTAGCCTCGTTTCTCATCATTTTGGACCATGGGCTATAGCCCATATCGTACGGCATACTATAGCGCGCCGTTTTTCATCATTTTTGAAGATTTGAAAAAAATGACGAAATGACAAAAACGAAAGGTTATAGCCCATGTTTTTTGAAATTTTGAAAAAAAAAGTTAGCCTCGTTTCTCATCATTTTGGACCATGGGCTATAGCCCATATCGTACGGCATACTATAGCGCGCCGTTTTTCATCATTTTTGAAGATTTGAAAAAAATGACAAAATGACAAAAACGAAAGGTTATAGCCCATGTTTTTTGAAATTTTGAAAAAAAAAGTTAGCCTCGTTTCTCATCATTTTGGACCATGGGCTATAGCCCATATCGTACGGCATACTATAGGGCGCCGTTTTTCATCATTTTTGAAGATTTTTTAAAAAATGACGAAATGACAAAAACGAAAGGTTATAGCCCATGTTTTTTGAAATTTTGAAAAAAAAAGTTAGCCTCGTTTCTCATCATTTTGGACCATGGGCTATAGCCCATATCGTACGGCATACTATAGCGCGCCGTTTTTCATCATTTTTGAAGATTTGAAAAAAAAAGACGAAATGACAAAAACGAAAGGTTATAGCCCATGTTTTTTGAAATTTTGAAAAAAAAAGTTAGCCTCGTTTCTCATCATTTTGGACCATGGGCTATAGCCCATATCGTACGGCATACTATAGCGCGCCGTTTTTCATCATTTTTGAAGATTTGAAAAAAATGACAAAATGACAAAAACGAAAGGTTATAGCCCATGTTTTTTGAAATTTTGAAAAAAAAAGTTAGCCTCGTTTCTCATCATTTTGGACCATGGGCTATAGCCCATATCGTACGGCATACTATAGCGCGCCGTTTTTCATCATTTTTGAAGATTTGAAAAAAATGACGAAATGACAAAAACGAAAGGTTATAGCCCATGTTTTTTGAAATTTTGAAAAAAAAAGTTAGCCTCGTTTCTCATCATTTTGGACCATGGGCTATAGCCCATATCGTACGGCATACTATAGCGCGCCGTTTTTCATCATTTTTGAAGATTTGAAAAAAATGACAAAATGACAAAAACGAAAGGTTATAGCCCATGTTTTTTGAAATTTTGAAAAAAAAAGTTAGCCTCGTTTCTCATCATTTTGGACCATGGGCTATAGCCCATATCGTACGGCATACTATAGGGCGCCGTTTTTCATCATTTTTGAAGATTTTTTAAAAAATGACGAAATGACAAAAACGAAAGGTTATAGCCCATGTTTTTTGAAATTTTGAAAAAAAAAGTTAGCCTCGTTTCTCATCATTTTGGACCATGGGCTATAGCCCATATCGTACGGCATACTATAGCGCGCCGTTTTTCATCATTTTTGAAGATTTGAAAAAAAAAGACGAAATGACAAAAACGAAAGGTTATAGCCCATGTTTTTTGAAATTTTGAAAAAAAAAGTTAGCCTCGTTTCTCATCATTTTGGACCATGGGCTATAGCCCATATCGTACGGCATACTATAGCGCGCCGTTTTTCATCATTTTTGAAGATTTGAAAAAAATGACAAAATGACAAAAACGAAAGGTTATAGCCCATGTTTTTTGAAATTTTGAAAAAAAAAGTTAGCCTCGTTTCTCATCATTTTGGACCATGGGCTATAGCCCATATCGTACGGCATACTATAGCGCGCCGTTTTTCATCATTTTTGAAGATTTGAAAAAATGACGAAATGACAAAAACGAAAGGTTATAGCCCATGTTTTTTGAAATTTTGAAAAAAAAAGTTAGCCTCGTTTCTCATCATTTTGGACCATGGGCTATAGCCCATATCGTACGGCATACTATAGCGCGCCGTTTTTCATCATTTTTGAAGATTTGAAAAAAATGACAAAATGACAAAAACGAAAGGTTATAGCCCATGTTTTTTGAAATTTTGGAAAAAAAAGTTAGCCTCGTTTCTCATCATTTTGGACCATGGGCTATAGCCCATATCGTACGGCATACTATAGCGCGCCGTTTTTCATCATTTTTGAAGATTTGAAAAAAATGACGAAATGACAAAAACGAAAGGTTATAGCCCATGTTTTTTGAAATTTTGAAAAAAAAGTTAGCCTCGTTTCTCATCATTTTGGACCATGGGCTATAGCCCATATCGTACGGCATACTATAACGCGCCGTTTTTCATCATTTTTGAAGATTTGAAAAAAATGACAAAATGACAAAAACGAAAGGTTATAGCCCATGTTTTTTGAAATTTTGAAAAAAAAAGTTAGCCTCGTTTCTCATCATTTTGGACCATGGGCTATAGCCCATATCGTACGGCATACTATAGGGCGCCGTTTTTCATCATTTTTGAAGATTTGAAAAAAATGACGAAATGACAAAAACGAAAGGTTATAGCCCATGTTTTTTGAAATTTTGAAAAAAAAAGTTAGCCTCGTTTCTCATCATTTTGGACCATGGGCTATAGCCCATATCGTACGGCATACTATAGGGCGCCGTTTTTCATCATTTTTGAAGATTTGAAAAAAATGACGAAATGACAAAAACGAAAGGTTATAGCCCATGTTTTTTGAAATTTTGAAAAAAAAAGTTAGCCTCGTTTCTCATCATTTTGGACCATGGGCTATAGCCCATATCGTACGGCATACTATAGCGCGCCGTTTTTCACCATTTTTGAAGATTTGAAAAAAATGACGAAATGACAAAAACGAAAGGTTATAGCCCATGTTTTTTGAAATTTTGAAAAAAAAAGTTAGCCTCGTTTCTCATCATTTTGGACCATGGGCTATAGCCCATATCGTACGGCATACTATAGCGCGCCGTTTTTCATCATTTTTGAAGATTTGAAAAAATGACAAAATGACAAAAACGAAAGGTTATAGCCCATGTTTTTTGAAATTTTGAAAAAAAAATTAGCCTCGTTTCTCATCATTTTGGACCATGGGCTATAGCCCATATCGTACGGCATTCTATAGCGCGCCGTTTTTCATCATTTTTAAAGATTTGAAAAAAATGACGAAATGACAAAAACGAAAGGTTATAGCCCATGTTTTTTGAAATTTTGAAAAAAAAAGTTAGCCTCGTTTCTCATCATTTTGGACCATGGGCTATAGCCCATATCGTACGGCATACTATAGCGCGCCGTTTTTCATCATTTTTGAAGATTTGAAAAAAATGACAAAATGACAAAAACGAAAGGTTATAGCCCATGTTTTTTGAAATTTTGAAAAAAAAAGTTAGCCTCGTTTCTCATCATTTTGGACCATGGGCTATAGCCCATATCGTACGGCATACTATAGCGCGCCGTTTTTCATCATTTTTGAAGATTTGAAAAAAATGACGAAATGACAAAAACGAAAGGTTATAGCCCATGTTTTTTGAAATTTTGAAAAAAAAAGTTAGCCTCGTTTCTCATCATTTTGGACCATGGGCTATAGCCCATATCGTACGGCATACTATAGCGCGCCGTTTTTCATCATTTTTGAAGATTTGAAAAAAATGACGAAATGACAAAAACGAAAGGTTATAGCCCATGTTTTTTGAAATTTTGAAAAAAAAAGTTAGCCTCGTTTCTCATCATTTTGGACCATGGGCTATAGCCCATATCGTACGGCATACTATAGCGCGCCGTTTTTCATCATTTTTGAAGATTTGAAAAAAATGACGAAATGACAAAAACGAAAGGTTATAGCCCATGTTTTTTGAAATTTTGAAAAAAAAAGTTAGCCTCGTTTCTCATCATTTTGGACCATGGGCTATAGCCCATATCGTACGGCATACTATAGCGCGCCGTTTTTCATCATTTTTGAAGATTTGAAAAAAATGACAAAATGACAAAAACGAAAGGTTATAGCCCATGTTTTTTGAAATTTTGAAAAAAAAAGTTAGCCTCGTTTCTCATCATTTTGGACCATGGGCTATAGCCCATATCGTACGGCATTCTATAGCGCGCCGTTTTTCATCATTTTTAAAGATTTGAAAAAAATTACGAAATGACAAAAACGAAAGGTTATAGCCCATGTTTTTTGAAATTTTGAAAAAAAATGTTAGCCTCATTTCTCATCATTTTGGACCATGGGCTATAGCCCATATCGTACGGCATTCTATAGCGCGCCGTTTTTCATCATTTTTAAAGATTTGAAAAAAATTACGAAATGACAAAAACGAAAGGTTATAGCCCATGTTTTTTGAAATTTTGAAAAAAAAAGTTAGCCTCGTTTCTCATCATTTTGGACCATGGGCTATAGCCCATATCGTACGGCATACTATAGCGCGCCGTTTTTCATCATTTTTGAAGATTTGAAAAAATGACGAAATGACAAAAACGAAAGGTTATAGCCCATGTTTTTTGAAATTTTGAAAAAAAAAGTTAGCCTCGTTTCTCATCATTTTGGACCATGGGCTATAGCCCATATCGTACGGCATACTATAGCGCGCCGTTTTTCATCATTTTTGAAGATTTGAAAAAAATGACAAAATGACAAAAACGAAAGGTTATAGCCCATGTTTTTTGAAATTTTGAAAAAAAAAGTTAGCCTCGTTTCTCATCATTTTGGACCATGGGCTATAGCCCATATCGTACGGCATACTATAGCGCGCCGTTTTTCATCATTTTTGAAGATTTGAAAAAAATGACAAAATGACAAAAACGAAAGGTTATAGCCCATGTTTTTTGAAATTTTGAAAAAAAAAGTTAGCCTCGTTTCTCATCATTTTGGACCATGGGCTATAGCCCATATCGTACGGCATACTATAGCGCGCCGTTTTTCACCATTTTTGAAGATTTGAAAAAAATGACGAAATGACAAAAACGAAAGGTTATAGCCCATGTTTTTTGAAATTTTGAAAAAAAAAGTTAGCCTCGTTTCTCATCATTTTGGACCATGGGCTATAGCCCATATCGTACGGCATACTATAGCGCGCCGTTTTTCATCATTTTTGAAGATTTGAAAAAAATGACGAAATGACAAAAACGAAAGGTTATAGCCCATGTTTTTTGAAATTTTGAAAAAAAAAGTTAGCCTCGTTTCTCATCATTTTGGACCATGGGCTATAGCCCATATCGTACGGCATTCTATAGCGCGCCGTTTTTCATCATTTTTGAAGATTTGAAAAAAATGACAAAATGACAAAAACGAAAGGTTATAGCCCATGTTTTTTGAAATTTTGAAAAAAAAAGTTAGCCTCGTTTCTCATCATTTTGGACCATGGGCTATAGCCCATATCGTACGGCATACTATAGCGCGCCGTTTTTCATCATTTTTGAAGATTTGAAAAAAATGACGAAATGACAAAAACGAAAGGTTATAGCCCATGTTTTTTGAAATTTTGAAAAAAAAAGTTAGCCTCGTTTCTCATCATTTTGGACCATGGGCCCATATCGTACGGCATACTATAGCGCGCCGTTTTTCATCATTTTTGAAGATTTGAAAAAAATGACAAAATGACAAAAACGAAAGGTTATAGCCCATGTTTTTTGAAATTTTGAAAAAAAAAGTTAGCCTCGTTTCTCATCATTTTGGACCATGGGCTATAGCCCATATCGTACGGCATACTATAGCGCGCCGTTTTTCATCATTTTTGAAGATTTGAAAAAAATGACGAAATGACAAAAACGAAAGGTTATAGCCCATGTTTTTTGAAATTTTGAAAAAAAAGGTTAGCCTCGTTTCTCATCATTTTGGACCATGGGCTATAGCCCATATCGTACGGCATACTATAGCGCGCCGTTTTTCATCATTTTTGAAGATTTGAAAAAAATGACGAAATGACAAAAACGAAAGGTTATAGCCCATGTTTTTTGAAATTTTGAAAAAAAAAGTTAGCCTCGTTTCTCATCATTTTGGACCATGGGCTATAGCCCATATCGTACGGCATACTATAGCGCGCCGTTTTTCATCATTTTTGAAGATTTGAAAAAATGACAAAATGACAAAAACGAAAGGTTATAGCCCATGTTTTTTGAAATTAAAAAAAAAAAAGTTAGCCTCGTTTCTCATCATTTTGGACCATGGGCTATAGCCCATATCGTACGGCATTCTATAGCGCGCCGTTTTTCATCATTTTTAAAGATTTGAAAAAAATGACGAAATGACAAAAACGAAAGGTTATAGCCCATGTTTTTTGAAATTTTGAAAAAAAAAGTTAGCCTCGTTTCTCATCATTTTGGACCATGGGCTATAGCCCATATCGTACGGCATACTATAGCGCGCCGTTTTTCATCATTTTTGAAGATTTGAAAAAAAAGACGAAATGACAAAAACGAAAGGTTATAGCCCATGTTTTTGAAATTTTGAAAAAAAAAGTTAGCCTCGTTTCTCATCATTTTGGACCATGGGCTATAGTTCATATCGTACGGCATACTATAGCGCGCCGTTTTTCATCATTTTTGAAGATTTGAAAAAATGACAAAATGACAAAAACGAAAGGTTATAGCCCATGTTTTTTGAAATTTTGAAAAAAAAAGTTAGCCTCGTTTCTCATCATTTTGGACCATGGGCTATAGCCCATATCGTACGGCATACTATAGCGCGCCGTTTTTCATCATTTTTGAAGATTTGAAAAAAATGACGAAATGACAAAAACGAAAGGTTATAGCCCATGTTTTTTGAAATTTTGAAAAAAAAAGTTAGCCTCGTTTCTCATCATTTTGGACCATGGGCTATAGCCCATATCGTACGGCATACTATAGCGCGCCATTTTTCATCATTTTTGAAGATTTGAAAAAAATGACGAAATGACAAAAACGAAAGGTTATAGCCCATGTTTTTTGAAATTTTGAAAAAAAAAGTTAGCCTCGTTTCTCATCATTTTGGACCATGGGCTATAGCCCATATCGTACGGCATACTATAGCGCGCCGTTTTTCATCATTTTTGAAGATTTGAAAAAAATGACGAAATGACAAAAACGAAAGGTTATAGCCCATGTTTTTTGAAATTTTGAAAAAAAAAGTTAGCCTCGTTTCTCATCATTTTGGACCATGGGCTATAGCCCATATCGTACGGCATACTATAGCGCGCCGTTTTTCATCATTTTTGAAGATTTGAAAAAATGACAAAATGACAAAAACGAAAGGTTATAGCCCATGTTTTTTGAAATTTAAAAAAAAAAGTTAGCCTCGTTTCTCATCATTTTGGACCATGGGCTATAGCCCATATCGTACGGCATTCTATAGCGCGCCGTTTTTCATCATTTTTAAAGATTTGAAAAAAATGACGAAATGACAAAAACGAAAGCTTATAGCCCATGTTTTTTGAAATTTTGAAAAAAAAAGTTAGCCTCGTTTCTCATCATTTTGGACCATGGGCTATAGCCCATATCGTACGGCATACTATAGCGCGCCGTTTTTCATCATTTTTGAAGATTTGAAAAAAAAGACGAAATGACAAAAACGAAAGGTTATAGCCCATGTTTTTGAAATTTTGAAAAAAAAAGTTAGCCTCGTTTCTCATCATTTTGGACCATGGGCTATAGTTCATATCGTACGGCATACTATAGCGCGCCGTTTTTCATCATTTTTGAAGATTTGAAAAAATGACAAAATGACAAAAACGAAAGGTTATAGCCCATGTTTTTTGAAATTTTGAAAAAAAAAGTTAGCCTCGTTTCTCATCATTTTGGACCATGGGCTATAGCCCATATCGTACGGCATTCTATAGCGCGCCGTTTTTCATCATTTTTAAAGATTTGAAAAAAATGACGAAATGACAAAAACGAAAGGTTATAGCCCATGTTTTTTGAAATTTTGAAAAAAAAAGTTAGCCTCGTTTCTCATCATTTTGGACCATGGGCTATAGCCCATATCGTACGGCATACTATAGCGCGCCGTTTTTCATCATTTTTGAAGATTTGAAAAAAAAGACGAAATGACAAAAACGAAAGGTTATAGCCCATGTTTTTTGAAATTTTGAAAAAAAAAGTTAGCCTCGTTTCTCATCATTTTGGACCATGGGCTATAGCCCATATCGTACGGCATACTATAGCGCGCCGTTTTTCATCATTTTTGAAGATTTGAAAAAAATGACAAAATGACAAAAACGAAAGGTTATAGCCCATGTTTTTTGAAATTTTGAAAAAAAAAGTTAGCCTCGTTTCTCATCATTTTGGACCATGGGCTATAGCCCATATCGTACGGCATACTATAGCGCGCCGTTTTTCATCATTTTTGAAGATTTGAAAAAATGACGAAATGACAAAAACGAAAGGTTATAGCCCATGTTTTTTGAAATTTTGAAAAAAAAAGTTAGCCTCGTTTCTCATCATTTTGGACCATGGGCTATAGCCCATATCGTACGGCATACTATAGCGCGCCGTTTTTCATCATTTTTGAAGATTTGAAAAAAATGACAAAATGACAAAAACGAAAGGTTATAGCCCATGTTTTTTGAAATTTTGAAAAAAAAAGTTAGCCTCGTTTCTCATCATTTTGGACCATGGGCTATAGCCCATATCGTACGGCATACTATAGCGCGCCGTTTTTCATCATTTTTGAAGATTTGAAAAAAATGACAAAATGACAAAAACGAAAGGTTATAGCCCATGTTTTTTGAAATTTTGAAAAAAAAAGTTAGCCTCGTTTCTCATCATTTTGGACCATGGGCTATAGCCCATATCGTACGGCATACTATAGGGCGCCGTTTTTCATCATTTTTGAAGATTTGAAAAAAATGACGAAATGACAAAAACGAAAGGTTATAGCCCATGTTTTTTGAAATTTTGAAAAAAAACGTTAGCCTCGTTTCTCATCATTTTGGACCATGGGCTATAGCCCATATCGTACGGCATACTATAGCGCGCCGTTTTTCATCATTTTTGAAGATTTGAAAAAATGACGAAATGACAAAAACGAAAGGTTATAGCCCATGTTTTTTGAAATTTTGAAAAAAAAAGTTAGCCTCGTTTCTCATCATTTTGGACCATGGGCTATAGCCCATATCGTACGGCATACTATAGCGCGCCGTTTTTCATCATTTTTGAAGATTTGAAAAAATGACAAAATGACAAAAACGAAAGGTTATAGCCCATGTTTTTTGAAATTTTGAAAAAAAAAGTTAGCCTCGTTTCTCATCATTTTGGACCATGGGCTATAGCCCATATCGTACGGCATTCTATAGCGCGCCGTTTTTCATCATTTTTAAAGATTTGAAAAAAATGACGAAATGACAAAAACGAAAGGTTATAGCCCATGTTTTTTGAAATTTTGAAAAAAAAAGTTAGCCTCGTTTCTCATCATTTTGGACCATGGGCTATAGCCCATATCGTACGGCATACTATAGCGCGCCGTTTTTCATCATTTTTGAAGATTTGAAAAAAAAGACGAAATGACAAAAACGAAAGGTTATAGCCCATGTTTTTTGAAATTTTGAAAAAAAAAGTTAGCCTCGTTTCTCATCATTTTGGACCATGGGCTATAGCCCATATCGTACGGCATACTATAGCGCGCCGTTTTTCATCATTTTTGAAGATTTGAAAAAAATGACAAAATGACAAAAACGAAAGGTTATAGCCCATGTTTTTTGAAATTTTGAAAAAAAAAGTTAGCCTCGTTTCTCATCATTTTGGACCATGGGCTATAGCCCATATCGTACGGCATACTATAGCGCGCCGTTTTTCATCATTTTTGAAGATTTGAAAAAAATGACGAAATGACAAAAACGAAAGGTTATAGCCCATGTTTTTTGAAATTTTGAAAAAAAAAGTTAGCCTCGTTTCTCATCATTTTGGACCATGGGCTATAGCCCATATCGTACGGCATACTATAGCGCGCCGTTTTTCATCATTTTTGAAGATTTGAAAAAAATGACAAAATGACAAAAACGAAAGGTTATAGCCCATGTTTTTTGAAATTTTGAAAAAAAAAGTTAGCCTCGTTTCTCATCATTTTGGACCATGGGCTATAGCCCATATCGTACGGCATACTATAGCGCGCCGTTTTTCATCATTTTTGAAGATTTGAAAAAAATGACAAAATGACAAAAACGAAAGGTTATAGCCCATGTTTTTTGAAATTTTGAAAAAAAAAGTTAGCCTCGTTTCTCATCATTTTGGACCATGGGCTATAGCCCATATCGTACGGCATTCTATAGCGCGCCGTTTTTCATCATTTTTAAAGATTTGAAAAAAATTACGAAATGACAAAAACGAAAGGTTATAGCCCATGTTTTTTGAAATTTTGAAAAAAAACGTTAGCCTCGTTTCTCATCATTTTGGACCATGGGCTATAGCCCATATCGTACGGCATACTATAGCGCGCCGTTTTTCATCATTTTTGAAGATTTGAAAAAATGACGAAATGACAAAAACGAAAGGTTATAGCCCATGTTTTTTGAAATTTTGAAAAAAAAAGTTAGCCTCGTTTCTCATCATTTTGGACCATGGGCTATAGCCCATATCGTACGGCATACTATAGCGCGCCGTTTTTCATCATTTTTGAAGATTTGAAAAAAATGACGAAATGACAAAAACGAAAGGTTATAGCCCATGTTTTTTGAAATTTTGAAAAAAAAAGTTAGCCTCGTTTCTCATCATTTTGGACCATGGGCTATAGCCCATATCGTACGGCATACTATAGCGCGCCGTTTTTCATCATTTTTGAAGATTTGAAAAAAATGACAAAATGACAAAAACGAAAGGTTATAGCCCATGTTTTTTGAAATTTTGAAAAAAAAAGTTAGCCTCGTTTCTCATCATTTTGGACCATGGGCTATAGCCCATATCGTACGGCATACTATAGCGCGCCGTTTTTCATCATTTTTGAAGATTTGAAAAAAATGACAAAATGACAAAAACGAAAGGTTATAGCCCATGTTTTTTGAAATTTTGAAAAAAAAAGTTAGCCTCGTTTCTCATCATTTTGGACCATGGGCTATAGCCCATATCGTACGGCATTCTATAGCGCGCCGTTTTTCATCATTTTTAAAGATTTGAAAAAAATTACGAAATGACAAAAACGAAAGGTTATAGCCCATGTTTTTTGAAATTTTGAAAAAAAACGTTAGCCTCGTTTCTCATCATTTTGGACCATGGGCTATAGCCCATATCGTACGGCATACTATAGCGCGCCGTTTTTCATCATTTTTGAAGATTTGAAAAAATGACGAAATGACAAAAACGAAAGGTTATAGCCCATGTTTTTTGAAATTTTGAAAAAAAAAGTTAGCCTCGTTTCTCATCATTTTGGACCATGGGCTATAGCCCATATCGTACGGCATACTATAGCGCGCCGTTTTTCATCATTTTTGAAGATTTGAAAAAAATGACGAAATGACAAAAACGAAAGGTTATAGCCCATGTTTTTTGAAATTTTGAAAAAAAAAGTTAGCCTCGTTTCTCATCATTTTGGACCATGGGCTATAGCCCATATCGTACGGCATACTATAGCGCGCCGTTTTTCATCATTTTTGAAGATTTGAAAAAAATGACGAAATGACAAAAACGAAAGGTTATAGCCCATGTTTTTTGAAATTTTGAAAAAAAAAGTTAGCCTCGTTTCTCATCATTTTGGACCATGGGCTATAGCCCATATCGTACGGCATACTATAGCGCGCCGTTTTTCATCATTTTTGAAGATTTGAAAAAATGACAAAATGACAAAAACGAAAGGTTATAGCCCATGTTTTTTGAAATTTTGAAAAAAAAAGTTAGCCTCGTTTCTCATCATTTTGGACCATGGGCTATAGCCCATATCGTACGGCATACTATAGCGCGCCGTTTTTCATCATTTTTAAAGATTTGAAAAAAATGACGAAATGACAAAAACGAAAGGTTATAGCCCATGTTTTTTGAAATTTTGAAAAAAAAAGTTAGCCTCGTTTCTCATCATTTTGGACCATGGGCTATAGCCCATATCGTACGGCATACTATAGCGCGCCGTTTTTCATCATTTTTGAAGATTTGAAAAAAAAGACGAAATGACAAAAACGAAAGGTTATAGCCCATGTTTTTGAAATTTTGAAAAAAAAAGTTAGCCTCGTTTCTCATCATTTTGGACCATGGGCTATAGCCCATATCGTACGGCATACTATAGCGCGCCGTTTTTCATCATTTTTGAAGATTTGAAAAAATGACAAAATGACAAAAACGAAAGGTTATAGCCCATGTTTTTTGAAATTTTGAAAAAAAAAGTTAGCCTCGTTTCTCATCATTTTGGACCATGGGCTATAGCCCATATCGTACGGCATTCTATAGCGCGCCGTTTTTCATCATTTTTAAAGATTTGAAAAAAATGACGAAATGACAAAAACGAAAGGTTATAGCCCATGTTTTTTGAAATTTTGAAAAAAAAAGTTAGCCTCGTTTCTCATCATTTTGGACCATGGGCTATAGCCCATATCGTACGGCATACTATAGCGCGCCGTTTTTCATCATTTTTGAAGATTTGAAAAAAATGACGAAATGACAAAAACGAAAGGTTATAGCCCATGTTTTTTGAAATTTTGAAAAAAAAAGTTAGCCTCGTTTCTCATCATTTTGGACCATGGGCTATAGCCCATATCGTACGGCATACTATAGCGCGCCGTTTTTCATCATTTTTGAAGATTTGAAAAAATGACAAAATGACAAAAACGAAAGGTTATAGCCCATGTTTTTTGAAATTTTGAAAAAAAAAGTTAGCCTCGTTTCTCATCATTTTGGACCATGGGCTATAGCCCATATCGTACGGCATACTATAGCGCGCCGTTTTTCATCATTTTTAAAGATTTGAAAAAAATGACGAAATGACAAAAACGAAAGGTTATAGCCCATGTTTTTTGAAATTTTGAAAAAAAAAGTTAGCCTCGTTTCTCATCATTTTGGACCATGGGCTATAGCCCATATCGTACGGCATACTATAGCGCGCCGTTTTTCATCATTTTTGAAGATTTGAAAAAAAAGACGAAATGACAAAAACGAAAGGTTATAGCCCATGTTTTTGAAATTTTGAAAAAAAAAGTTAGCCTCGTTTCTCATCATTTTGGACCATGGGCTATAGCCCATATCGTACGGCATACTATAGCGCGCCGTTTTTCATCATTTTTGAAGATTTGAAAAAATGACAAAATGACAAAAACGAAAGGTTATAGCCCATGTTTTTTGAAATTTTGAAAAAAAAAGTTAGCCTCGTTTCTCATCATTTTGGACCATGGGCTATAGCCCATATCGTACGGCATTCTATAGCGCGCCGTTTTTCATCATTTTTAAAGATTTGAAAAAAATGACGAAATGACAAAAACGAAAGGTTATAGCCCATGTTTTTTGAAATTTTGAAAAAAAAAGTTAGCCTCGTTTCTCATCATTTTGGACCATGGGCTATAGCCCATATCGTACGGCATACTATAGCGCGCCGTTTTTCATCATTTTTGAAGATTTGAAAAAAAAGACGAAATGACAAAAACGAAAGGTTATAGCCCATGTTTTTTGAAATTTTGAAAAAAAAAGTTAGCCTCGTTTCTCATCATTTTGGACCATGGGCTATAGCCCATATCGTACGGCATACTATAGCGCGCCGTTTTTCATCATTTTTGAAGATTTGAAAAAAATGACAAAATGACAAAAACGAAAGGTTATAGCCCATGTTTTTTGAAATTTTGAAAAAAAAAGTTAGCCTCGTTTCTCATCATTTTGGACCATGGGCTATAGCCCATATCGTACGGCATACTATAGCGCGCCGTTTTTCATCATTTTTGAAGATTTGAAAAAAATGACGAAATGACAAAAACGAAAGGTTATAGCCCATGTTTTTTGAAATTTTGAAAAAAAAAGTTAGCCTCGTTTCTCATCATTTTGGACCATGGGCTATAGCCCATATCGTACGGCATACTATAGCGCGCCGTTTTTCATCATTTTTGAAGATTTGAAAAAAATGACAAAATGACAAAAACGAAAGGTTATAGCCCATGTTTTTTGAAATTTTGAAAAAAAAAGTTAGCCTCGTTTCTCATCATTTTGGACCATGGGCTATAGCCCATATCGTACGGCATACTATAGCGCGCCGTTTTTCATCATTTTTGAAGATTTGAAAAAAATGACAAAATGACAAAAACGAAAGGTTATAGCCCATGTTTTTTGAAATTTTGAAAAAAAAAGTTAGCCTCGTTTCTCATCATTTTGGACCATGGGCTATAGCCCATATCGTACGGCATTCTATAGCGCGCCGTTTTTCATCATTTTTAAAGATTTGAAAAAAATTACGAAATGACAAAAACGAAAGGTTATAGCCCATGTTTTTTGAAATTTTGAAAAAAAAAGTTAGCCTCGTTTCTCATCATTTTGGACCATGGGCTATAGCCCATATCGTACGGCATACTATAGCGCGCCGTTTTTCATCATTTTTGAAGATTTGAAAAAATGACGAAATGACAAAAACGAAAGGTTATAGCCCATGTTTTTTGAAATTTTGAAAAAAAAAGTTAGCCTCGTTTCTCATCATTTTGGACCATGGGCTATAGCCCATATCGTACGGCATACTATAGCGCGCCGTTTTTCATCATTTTTGAAGATTTGAAAAAAAAGACGAAATGACAAAAACGAAAGGTTATAGCCCATGTTTTTTGAAATTTTGAAAAAAAAAGTTAGCCTCGTTTCTCATCATTTTGGACCATGGGCTATAGCCCATATCGTACGGCATACTATAGCGCGCCGTTTTTCATCATTTTTGAAGATTTGAAAAAAATGACAAAATGACAAAAACGAAAGGTTATAGCCCATGTTTTTTGAAATTTTGAAAAAAAAAAGTTAGCCTCGTTTCTCATCATTTTGGACCATGGGCTATAGCCCATATCGTACGGCATACTATAGCGCGCCGTTTTTCATCATTTTTGAAGATTTGAAAAAAATGACGAAATGACAAAAACGAAAGGTTATAGCCCATGTTTTTTGAAATTTTGAAAAAAAAAGTTAGCCTCGTTTCTCATCATTTTGGACCATGGGCTATAGCCCATATCGTACGGCATACTATAGCGCGCCGTTTTTCATCATTTTTGAAGATTTGAAAAAAATGACAAAATGACAAAAACGAAAGGTTATAGCCCATGTTTTTTGAAATTTTGAAAAAAAAAGTTAGCCTCGTTTCTCATCATTTTGGACCATGGGCTATAGCCCATATCGTACGGCATACTATAGCGCGCCGTTTTTCATCATTTTTGAAGATTTGAAAAAAATGACAAAATGACAAAAACGAAAGGTTATAGCCCATGTTTTTTGAAATTTTGAAAAAAAAAGTTAGCCTCGTTTCTCATCATTTTGGACCATGGGCTATAGCCCATATCGTACGGCATTCTATAGCGCGCCGTTTTTCATCATTTTTAAAGATTTGAAAAAAATTACGAAATGACAAAAACGAAAGGTTATTGCCCATGTTTTTTGAAATTTTGAAAAAAAAAGTTAGCCTCGTTTCTCATCATTTTGGACCATGGGCTATAGCCCATATCGTACGGCATACTATAGCGCGCCGTTTTTCATCATTTTTGAAGATTTGAAAAAATGACGAAATGACAAAAACGAAAGGTTATAGCCCATGTTTTTTGAAATTTTGAAAAAAAAAGTTAGCCTCGTTTCTCATCATTTTGGACCATGGGCTATAGCCCATATCGTACGGCATACTATAGCGCGCCGTTTTTCATCATTTTTGAAGATTTGAAAAAAATGACAAAATGACAAAAACGAAAGGTTATAGCCCATGTTTTTTGAAATTTTGAAAAAAAAAGTTAGCCTCGTTTCTCATCATTTTGGACCATGGGCTATAGCCCATATCGTACGGCATACTATAGCGCGCCGTTTTTCCTCATTTTTGAAGATTTGAAAAAAATGACGAAATGACAAAAACGAAAGGTTATAGCCCATGTTTTTTGAAATTTTGAAAAAAAAAGTTAGCCTCGTTTCTCATCATTTTGGACCATGGGCTATAGCCCATATCGTACGGCATACTATAGCGCGCCGTTTTTCATCATTTTTGAAGATTTGAAAAAAATGACAAAATGACAAAAACGAAAGGTTATAGCCCATGTTTTTTGAAATTTTGAAAAAAAAAGTTAGCCTCGTTTCTCATCATTTTGGACCATGGGCTATAGCCCATATCGTACGGCATACTATAGGGCGCCGTTTTTCATCATTTTTGAAGATTTGAAAAAAATGACGAAATGACAAAAACGAAAGGTTATAGCCCATGTTTTTTGAAATTTTGAAAAAAAAAGTTAGCCTCGTTTCTCATCATTTTGGACCTTGGGCTATAGCCCATATCGTACGGCATACTATAGCGCGCCGTTTTTCACCATTTTTGAAGATTTGAAAAAAATGACGAAATGACAAAAACGAAAGGTTATAGCCCATGTTTTTTGAAATTTTGAAAAAAAAAGTTAGCCTCGTTTCTCATCATTTTGGACCATGGGCTATAGCCCATATCGTACGGCATACTATAGCGCGCCGTTTTTCATCATTTTTGAAGATTTGAAAAAAAAGACGAAATGACAAAAACGAAAGGTTATAGCCCATGTTTTTTGAAATTTTGAAAAAAAAAGTTAGCCTCGTTTCTCATCATTTTGGACCATGGGCTATAGCCCATATCGTACGGCATACTATAGCGCGCCGTTTTTCATCATTTTTGAAGATTTGAAAAAATGACGAAATGACAAAAACGAAAGGTTATAGCCCATGTTTTTTGAAATTTTGAAAAAAAAAGTTAGCCTCGTTTCTCATCATTTTGGACCATGGGCTATAGCCCATATCGTACGGCATACTATAGCGCGCCGTTTTTCATCATTTTTGAAGATTTGAAAAAAATGACAAAATGACAAAAACGAAAGGTTATAGCCCATGTTTTTTGAAATTTTGAAAAAAAAAGTTAGCCTCGTTTCTCATCATTTTGGACCATGGGCTATAGCCCATATCGTACGGCATACTATAGCGCGCCGTTTTTCATCATTTTTGAAGATTTGAAAAAAATGACGAAATGACAAAAACGAAAGGTTATAGCCCATGTTTTTTGAAATTTTGAAAAAAAAAGTTAGCCTCGTTTCTCATCATTTTGGACCATGGGCTATAGCCCATATCGTACGGCATACTATAGCGCGCCGTTTTTCATCATTTTTGAAGATTTGAAAAAAATGACAAAATGACAAAAACGAAAGGTTATAGCCCATGTTTTTTGAAATTTTGAAAAAAAAAGTTAGCCTCGTTTCTCAGCATTTTGGACCATGGGCTATAGCCCATATCGTACGGCATACTATAGGGCGCCGTTTTTCATCATTTTTGAAGATTTGAAAAAAATGACGAAATGACAAAAACGAAAGGTTATAGCCCATGTTTTTTGAAATTTTGAAAATAAAAGTTAGCCTCGTTTCTCATCATTTTGGACCATGGGCTATAGCCCATATCGTACGGCATACTATAGCGCGCCGTTTTTCATCATTTTTGAAGATTTGAAAAAATGACAAAATGACAAAAACGAAAGGTTATAGCCCATGTTTTTTGAAATTTTGAAAAAAAAAGTTAGCCTCGTTTCTCATCATTTTGGACCATGGGCTATAGCCCATATCGTACGGCATACTATAGCGCGCCGTTTTTCATCATTTTTGAAGATTTGAAAAAAAGACGAAATGACAAAAACGAAAGGTTATAGCCCATGTTTTTTGAAATTTTGAAAAAAAAAGTTAGCCTCGTTTCTCATCATTTTGGACCATGGGCTATAGCCCATATCGTACGGCATACTATAGCGCGCCGTTTTTCATCATTTTTGAAGATTTGAAAAAAATGACGAAATGACAAAAACGAAAGGTTATAGCCCATGTTTTTTTAAATTTTGAAAAAAAAAGTTAGCCTCGTTTCTCATCATTTTGGACCATGGGCTATAGCCCATATCGTACGGCATACTATAGCGCGCCGTTTTTCATCATTTTTGAAGATTTGAAAAAAATGACGAAATGACAAAAACGAAAGGTTATAGCCCATGTTTTTTGAAATTTTGAAAAAAAAAGTTAGCCTCGTTTCTCATCATTTTGGACCATGGGCTATAGCCCATATCGTACGGCATACTATAGCGCGCCGTTTTTCATCATTTTTGAAGATTTGAAAAAAATGACAAAATGACAAAAACGAAAGGTTATAGCCCATGTTTTTTGAAATTTTGAAAAAAAAAGTTAGCCTCGTTTCTCATCATTTTGGACCATGGGCTATAACCCATATCGTACGGCATTCTATAGCGCGCCGTTTTTCATCATTTTTAAAGATTTGAAAAAAATTACGAAATGACAAAAACGAAAGGTTATAGCCCATGTTTTTTGAAATTTTGAAAAAAAAAGTTAGCCTCGTTTCTCATCATTTTGGACCATGGGCTATAGCCCATATCGTACGGCATACTATAGCGCGCCGTTTTTCATCATTTTTGAAGATTTGAAAAAATGACGAAATTACAAAAACGAAAGGTTATAGCCCATGTTTTTTGAAATTTTGAAAAAAAAAGTTAGCCTCGTTTCTCATCATTTTGGACCATGGGCTATAGCCCATATCGTACGGCATACTATAGCGCGCCGTTTTTCATCATTTTTGAAGATTTGAAAAAAATGACAAAATGACAAAAACGAAAGGTTATAGCCCATGTTTTTTGAAATTTTGAAAAAAAAAGTTAGCCTCGTTTCTCATCATTTTGGACCATGGGCTATAGCCCATATCGTACGGCATACTATAGCGCGCCGTTTTTCATCATTTTTGAAGATTTGAAAAAAATGACGAAATGACAAAAACGAAAGGTTATAGCCCATGTTTTTTGAAATTTTGAAAAAAAAAGTTAGCCTCGTTTCTCATCATTTTGGACCATGGGCTATAGCCCATATCGTACGGCATACTATAGCGCGCCGTTTTTCACCATTTTTGAAGATTTGAAAAAATGACAAAATGACAAAAACGAAAGGTTATAGCCCATGTTTTTTGAAATTTTGAAAAAAAAAGTTAGCCTCGTTTCTCATCATTTTGGACCATGGGCTATAGCCCATATCGTACGGCATACTATAGCGCGCCGTTTTTCATCATTTTTGAAGATTTGAAAAAATGACAAAATGACAAAAACGAAAGGTTATAGCCCATGTTTTTTGAAATTTTGAAAAAAAAAGTTAGCCTCGTTTCTCATCATTTTGGACCATGGGCTATAGCCCATATCGTACGGCATTCTATAGCGCGCCGTTTTTCGTCATTTTTAAAGATTTGAAAAAAATGACGAAATGACAAAAACGAAAGGTTATAGCCCATGTTTTTTGAAATTTTGAAAAAAAAAGTTAGCCTCGTTTCTCATCATTTTGGACCATGGGCTATAGCCCATATCGTACGGCATACTATAGCGCGCCGTTTTTCATCATTTTTGAAGATTTGAAAAAAAGACGAAATGACAAAAACGAAAGGTTATAGCCCATGTTTTTTGAAATTTTGAAAAAAAAAGTTAGCCTCGTTTCTCATCATTTTGGACCATGGGCTATAGCCCATATCGTACGGCATACTATAGCGCGCCGTTTTTCATAATTTTTGAAGATTTGAAAAAAATGACAAAATGACAAAAACGAAAGGTTATAGCCCATGTTTTTTGAAATTTTGAAAAAAAAAGTTAGCCTCGTTTCTCATCATTTTGGACCATGGGCTATAGCCCATATCGTACGGCATACTATAGCGCGCCGTTTTTCATCATTTTTGAAGATTTGAAAAAATGACAAAATGACAAAAACGAAAGGTTATAGCCCATGTTTTTTGAAATTTTGAAAAAAAAAGTTAGCCTCGTTTCTCATCATTTTGGACCATGGGCTATAGCCCATATCGTACGGCATACTATAGCGCGCCGTTTTTCATCATTTTTGAAGATTTGAAAAAAATGACAAAATGACAAAAACGAAAGGTTATAGCCCATGTTTTTTGAAATTTTGAAAAAAAAAGTTAGCCTCGTTTCTCATCATTTTGGACCATGGGCTATAGCCCATATCGTACGGCATACTATAGCGCGCCGTTTTTCATCATTTTTGAAGATTTGAAAAAAATGACGAAATGACAAAAACGAAAGGTTATATCCCATGTTTTTTGAAATTTTGAAAAAAAAAGTTAGCCTCGTTTCTCATCATTTTGGACCATGGGCTATAGCCCATATCGTACGGCATACTATAGCGCGCCGTTTTTCATCATTTTTGAAGATTTGAAAAAAATGACAAAATGACAAAAACGAAAGGTTATAGCCCATGTTTTTTGAAATTTTGAAAAAAAAAGTTAGCCTCGTTTCTCATCATTTTGGACCATGGGCTATAGCCCATATCGTACGGCATACTATAGCGCGCCGTTTTTCATCATTTTTGAAGATTTGAAAAAAATGACAAAATGACAAAAACGAAAGGTTATAGCCCATGTTTTTTGAAATTTTGAAAAAAAAAGTTAGCCTCGTTTCTCATCATTTTGGACCATGGGCTATAGCCCATATCGTACGGCATACTATAGCGCGCCGTTTTTCATCATTTTTGAAGATTTGAAAAAATGACAAAATGACAAAAACGAAAGGTTATAGCCCATGTTTTTTGAAATTTTGAAAAAAAAAGTTAGCCTCGTTTCTCATCATTTTGGACCATGGGCTATAGCCCATATCGTACGGCATACTATAGCGCGCCGTTTTTCATCATTTTTGAAGATTTGAAAAAATGACGAAATGACAAAAACGAAAGGTTATAGCCCATGTTTTTTGAAATTTTGAAAAAAAAAGTTAGCCTCGTTTCTCATCATTTTGGACCATGGGCTATAGCCCATATCGTACGGCATACTATAGCGCGCCGTTTTTCATCATTTTTGAAGATTTGAAAAAAATGACAAAATGACAAAAACGAAAGGTTATAGCCCATGTTTTTTGAAATTTTGAAAAAAAAAGTTAGCCTCGTTTCTCATCATTTTGGACCATGGGCTATAGCCCATATCGTACGGCATACTATAGCGCGCCGTTTTTCATCATTTTTGAAGATTTGAAAAAAATGACGAAATGACAAAAACGAAAGGTTATATCCCATGTTTTTTGAAATTTTGAAAAAAAAAGTTAGCCTCGTTTCTCATCATTTTGGACCATGGGCTATAGCCCATATCGTACGGCATACTATAGCGCGCCGTTTTTCATCATTTTTGAAGATTTGAAAAAAATGACAAAATGACAAAAACGAAAGGTTATAGCCCATGTTTTTTGAAATTTTGAAAAAAAAAGTTAGCCTCGTTTCTCATCATTTTGGACCATGGGCTATAGCCCATATCGTACGGCATACTATAGGGCGCCGTTTTTCATCATTTTTGAAGATTTGAAAAAAATGACGAAATGACAAAAACGAAAGGTTATAGCCCATGTTTTTTGAAATTTTGAAAAAAAAAGTTAGCCTCGTTTCTCATCATTTTGGACCATGGGCTATAGCCCATATCGTACGGCATACTATAGCGCGCCGTTTTTCATCATTTTTGAAGATTTGAAAAAAATGACGAAATGACAAAAACGAAAGGTTATAGCCCATGTTTTTTGAAATTTTGAAAAAAAAAGTTAGCCTCGTTTCTCATCATTTTGGACCATGGGCTATAGCCCATATCGTACGGCATACTATAGCGCGCCGTTTTTCACCATTTTTGAAGATTTAAAAAAATGACGAAATGACAAAAACGAAAGGTTATAGCCCATGTTTTTTGAAATTTTGAAAAAAAAAGTTAGCCTCGTTTCTCATCATTTTGGACCAAGGGCTATAGCCCATATCGTACGGCATACTATAGCGCGCCGTTTTTCATCATTTTTGAAGATTTGAAAAAAAAGACGAAATGACAAAAACGAAAGGTTATAGCCCATGTTTTTTGAAATTTTGAAAAAAAAAGTTAGCCTCGTTTCTCATCATTTTGGACCATGGGCTATAGCCCATATCGTACGGCATACTATAGCGCGCCGTTTTTCATCATTTTTGAAGATTTGAAAAAAATGACAAAATGACAAAAACGAAAGGTTATAGCCCATGTTTTTTGAAATTTTGAAAAAAAAAGTTAGCCTCGTTTCTCATCATTTTGGACCATGGGCTATAGCCCATATCGTACGGCATACTATAGCGCGCCGTTTTTCATCATTTTTGAAGATTTGAAAAAAATGACGAAATGACAAAAACGAAAGGTTATAGCCCATGTTTTTTGAAATTTTGAAAAAAAAAGTTAGCCTCGTTTCTCATCATTTTGGACCATGGGCTATAGCCCATATCGTACGGCATACTATAGCGCGCCGTTTTTCATCATTTTTGAAGATTTGAAAAAAATGACAAAATGACAAAAACGAAAGGTTATAGCCCATGTTTTTTGAAATTTTGAAAAAAAAAGTTAGCCTCGTTTCTCATCATTTTGGACCATGGGCTATAGCCCATATCGTACGGCATACTATAGCGCGCCGTTTTTCATCATTTTTGAAGATTTGAAAAAAATGACAAAATGACAAAAACGAAAGGTTTTAGCCCATGTTTTTTGAAATTTTGAAAAAAAAAGTTAGCCTCGTTTCTCATCATTTTGGACCATGGGCTATAGCCCATATCGTACGGCATACTATAGCGCGCCGTTTTTCATCATTTTTGAAGATTTGAAAAAATGACAAAATGACAAAAACGAAAGGTTATAGCCCATGTTTTTTGAAATTTTGAAAAAAAAAGTTAGCCTCGTTTCTCATCATTTTGGACCATGGGCTATAGCCCATATCGTACGGCATACTATAGCGCGCCGTTTTTCATCATTTTTGAAGATTTGAAAAAAATGACAAAATGACAAAAACGAAAGGTTATAGCCCATGTTTTTTTAAATTTTGAAAAAAAAAGTTAGCCTCGTTTCTCATCATTTTGGACCATGGGCTATAGCCCATATCGTACGGCATACTATAGCGCGCCGTTTTTCATCATTTTTGAAGATTTGAAAAAAATGACGAAATGACAAAAACGAAAGGTTATAGCCCATGTTTTTTGAAATTTTGAAAAAAAAAGTTAGCCTCGTTTCTCATCATTTTGGACCATGGGCTATAGCCCATATCGTACGGCATACTATAGCGCGCCGTTTTTCATCATTTTTGAAGATTTGAAAAAAATGACAAAATGACAAAAACGAAAGGTTATAGCCCATGTTTTTTGAAATTTTGAAAAAAAAAGTTAGCCTCGTTTCTCATCATTTTGGACCATGGGCTATAGCCCATATCGTACGGCATACTATAGGGCGCCGTTTTTCATCATTTTTGAAGATTTGAAAAAAATGACGAAATGACAAAAACGAAAGGTTATAGCCCATGTTTTTTGAAATTTTGAAAAAAAAAGTTAGCCTCGTTTCTCATCATTTTGGACCATGGGCTATAGCCCATATCGTACGGCATACTATAGCGCGCCGTTTTTCATCATTTTTGAAGATTTGAAAAAAATGACGAAATGACAAAAACGAAAGGTTATAGCCCATGTTTTTTGAAATTTTGAAAAAAAAAGTTAGCCTCGTTTCTCATCATTTTGGACCATGGGCTATAGCCCATATCGTACGGCATACTATAGCGCGCCGTTTTTCACCATTTTTGAAGATTTAAAAAAATGACGAAATGACAAAAACGAAAGGTTATAGCCCATGTTTTTTGAAATTTTGAAAAAAAAAGTTAGCCTCGTTTCTCATCATTTTGGACCATGGGCTATAGCCCATATCGTACGGCATACTATAGCGCGCCGTTTTTCATCATTTTTGAAGATTTGAAAAAATGACAAAATGACAAAAACGAAAGGTTATAGCCCATGTTTTTTGAAATTTTGAAAAAAAAAGTTAGCCTCGTTTCTCATCATTTTGGACCATGGGCTATAGCCCATATCGTACGGCATTCTATAGCGCGCCGTTTTTCATCATTTTTAAAGATTTGAAAAAAATGACGAAATGACAAAAACGAAAGGTTATAGCCCATGTTTTTTGAAATTTTGGAAAAAAAAGTTAGCCTCGTTTCTCATCATTTTGGACCATGGGCTATAGCCCATATCGTACGGCATACTATAGCGCGCCGTTTTTCATCATTTTTTAAGATTTGAAAAAAAAGACGAAATGACAAAAACGAAAGGTTATAGCCCATGTTTTTTGAAATTTTGAAAAAAAAAGTTAGCCTCGGGGCTATAGCCCATATCGTACGGCATACTATAGGGCGCCGTTTTTCATCATTTTTGAAGATTTGAAAAAAATGACGAAATGACAAAAACGAAAGGTTATATCCCATGTTTTTTGAAATTTTGAAAAAAAAAGTTAGCCTCGTTTCTCATCATTTTGGACCATGGGCTATAGCCCATATCGTACGGCATACTATAGCGCGCCGTTTTTCATCATTTTTGAAGATTTGAAAAAAATGACGAAATGACAAAAACGAAAGGTTATAGCCCATGTTTTTTGAAATTTTGAAAAAAAAGGTTAGCCTCGTTTCTCATTATTTTGGACCATGGGCTATAGCCCATATCGTACGGCATACTATAGCGCGCCGTTTTTCATCATTTTTGAAGATTTGAAAAAAATGACAAAATGACAAAAACGAAAGGTTATAGCCCATGTTTTTTGAAATTTTGAAAAAAAAAGTTAGCCTCGTTTCTCATCATTTTGGACCATGGGCTATAGCCCATATCGTACGGCATTCTATAGCGCGCCGTTTTTCGTCATTTTTAAAGATTTGAAAAAAATGACGAAATGACAAAAACGAAAGGTTATAGCCCATGTTTTTTGAAATTTTGAAAAAAAAAGTTAGCCTCGTTTCTCATCATTTTGGACCATGGGCTATAGCCCATATCGTACGGCATACTATAGCGCGCCGTTTTTCATCATTTTTGAAGATTTGAAAAAAAGACGAAATGACAAAAACGAAAGGTTATAGCCCATGTTTTTTGAAATTTTGAAAAAAAAAGTTAGCCTCGTTTCTCATCATTTTGGACCATGGGCTATAGCCCATATCGTACGGCATACTATAGCGCGCCGTTTTTCATCATTTTTGAAGATTTGAAAAAAATGACAAAATGACAAAAACGAAAGGTTATAGCCCATGTTTTTTGAAATTTTGAAAAAAAAAGTTAGCCTCGTTTCTCATCATTTTGGACCATGGGCTATAGCCCATATCGTACGGCATACTATAGCGCGCCGTTTTTCATCATTTTTGAAGATTTGAAAAAATGACAAAATGACAAAAACGAAAGGTTATAGCCCATGTTTTTTGAAATTTTGAAAAAAAAAGTTAGCCTCGTTTCTCATCATTTTGGACCATGGGCTATAGCCCATATCGTACGGCATTCTATAGCGCGCCGTTTTTCATCATTTTTAAAGATTTGAAAAAAATGACGAAATGACAAAAACGAAAGGTTATAGCCCATGTTTTTTGAAATTTTGAAAAAAAAAGTTAGCCTCGTTTCTCATCATTTTGGACCATGGGCTATAGCCCATATCGTACGGCATACTATAGCGCGCCGTTTTTCATCATTTTTGAAGATTTGAAAAAAAAGACGAAATGACAAAAACGAAAGGTTATAGCCCATGTTTTTTGAAATTTTGAAAAAAAAAGTTAGCCTCGTTTCTCATCATTTTGGACCATGGGCTATAGCCCATATCGTACGGCATACTATAGCGCGCCGTTTTTCATCATTTTTGAAGATTTGAAAAAAAAAGACGAAATGACAAAAACGAAAGGTTATAGCCCATGTTTTTTGAAATTTTGAAAAAAAAAGTTAGCCTCGTTTCTCATCATTTTGGACCATGGGCTATAGCCCATATCGTACGGCATACTATAGCGCGCCGTTTTTCATCATTTTTGAAGATTTGAAAAAAATGACAAAATGACAAAAACGAAAGGTTATAGCCCATGTTTTTTGAAATTTTGAAAAAAAAAGTTAGCCTCGTTTCTCATCATTTTGGACCATGGGCTATAGCCCATATCGTACGGCATACTATAGCGCGCCGTTTTTCATCATTTTTGAAGATTTGAAAAAATGACAAAATGACAAAAACGAAAGGTTATAGCCCATGTTTTTTGAAATTTTGAAAAAAAAAGTTAGCCTCGTTTCTCATCATTTTGGACCATGGGCTATAGCCCATATCGTACGGCATTCTATAGCGCGCCGTTTTTCATCATTTTTAAAGATTTGAAAAAAATGACGAAATGACAAAAACGAAAGGTTATAGCCCATGTTTTTTGAAATTTTGAAAAAAAAAGTTAGCCTCGTTTCTCATCATTTTGGACCATGGGCTATAGCCCATATCGTACGGCATACTATAGCGCGCCGTTTTTCATCATTTTTGAAGATTTGAAAAAAAAGACGAAATGACAAAAACGAAAGGTTATAGCCCATGTTTTTTGAAATTTTGAAAAAAAAAGTTAGCCTCGTTTCTCATCATTTTGGACCATGGGCTATAGCCCATATCGTACGGCATACTATAGCGCGCCGTTTTTCATCATTTTTGAAGATTTGAAAAAAATGACAAAATGACAAAAACGAAAGGTTATAGCCCATGTTTTTTGAAATTTTGAAAAAAAAAGTTAGCCTCGTTTCTCATCATTTTGGACCATGGGCTATAGCCCATATCGTACGGCATACTATAGCGCGCCGTTTTTCATCATTTTTTAAGATTTGAAAAAAATGACGAAATGACAAAAACGAAAGGTTATATCCCATGTTTTTTGAAATTTTGAAAAAAAAAGTTAGCCTCGTTTCTCATCATTTTGGACCATGGGCTATAGCCCATATCGTACGGCATACTATAGCGCGCCGTTTTTCATCATTTTTGAAGATTTGAAAAAAATGACGAAATGACAAAAACGAAAGGTTATAGCCCATGTTTTTTGAAATTTTTTAAAAAAAGGTTAGCCTCGTTTCTTATTATTTTGGACCATGGGCTATAGCCCATATCGTACGGCATACTATAGCGCGCCGTTTTTCACAATTTTTGAAGATTTGAAAAAAATGACAAAATGACAAAAACGAAAGGTTATAGCCCATGTTTTTTGAAATTTTGAAAAAAAAAGTTAGCCTCGTTTCTCATCATTTTGGACCATGGGCTATAGCCCATATCGTACGGCATACTATAGCGCGCCGTTTTTCATCATTTTTGAAGATTTGAAAAAATGACAAAATGACAAAAACGAAAGGTTATAGCCCATGTTTTTTGAAATTTTGAAAAAAAAAGTTAGCCTCGTTTCTCATCATTTTGGACCATGGGCTATAGCCCATATCGTACGGCATTCTATAGCGCGCCGTTTTTCGTCATTTTTAAAGATTTGAAAAAAATGACGAAATGACAAAAACGAAAGGTTATAGCCCATGTTTTTTGAAATTTTGAAAAAAAAAGTTAGCCTCGTTTCTCATCATTTTGGACCATGGGCTATAGCCCATATCGTACGGCATACTATAGCGCGCCGTTTTTCATCATTTTTGAAGATTTGAAAAAAAGACGAAATGACAAAAACGAAAGGTTATAGCCCATGTTTTTTGAAATTTTGAAAAAAAAAGTTAGCCTCGTTTCTCATCATTTTGGACCATGGGCTATAGCCCATATCGTACGGCATACTATAGCGCGCCGTTTTTCATCATTTTTGAAGATTTGAAAAAAATGACAAAATGACAAAAACGAAAGGTTATAGCCCATGTTTTTTGAAATTTTGAAAAAAAAAGTTAGCCTCGTTTCTCATCATTTTGGACCATGGGCTATAGCCCATATCGTACGGCATACTATAGCGCGCCGTTTTTCATCATTTTTGAAGATTTGAAAAAAAAGACGAAATGACAAAAACGAAAGGTTATAGCCCATGTTTTTTGAAATTTTGAAAAAAAAAGTTAGCCTCGTTTCTCATCATTTTGGACCATGGGCTATAGCCCATATCGTACGGCATACTATAGCGCGCCGTTTTTCATCATTTTTGAAGATTTGAAAAAAATGACAAAATGACAAAAACGAAAGGTTATAGCCCATGTTTTTTGAAATTTTGAAAAAAAAAGTTAGCCTCGTTTCTCATCATTTTGGACCATGGGCTATAGCCCATATCGTACGGCATACTATAGCGCGCCGTTTTTCATCATTTTTGAAGATTTGAAAAAAATGACAAAATGACAAAAACGAAAGGTTATAGCCCATGTTTTTTGAAATTTTGAAAAAAAAAGTTAGCCTCGTTTCTCATCATTTTGGACCATGGGCTATAGCCCATATCGTACGGCATACTATAGCGCGCCGTTTTTCATCATTTTTGAAGATTTGAAAAAAATGACGAAATGACAAAAACGAAAGGTTATAGCCCATGTTTTTTGAAATTTTTTAAAAAAAGGTTAGCCTCGTTTCTTATTATTTTGGACCATGGGCTATAGCCCATATCGTACGGCATACTATAGCGCGCCGTTTTTCACAATTTTTGAAGATTTGAAAAAAATGACAAAATGACAAAAACGAAAGGTTATAGCCCATGTTTTTTGAAATTTTGAAAAAAAAAGTTAGCCTCGTTTCTCATCATTTTGGACCATGGGCTATAGCCCATATCGTACGGCATACTATAGCGCGCCGTTTTTCATCATTTTTGAAGATTTGAAAAAAATGACGAAATGACAAAAACGAAAGGTTATAGCCCATGTTTTTTGAAATTTTGAAAAAAAAAGTTAGCCTCGTTTCTCATCATTTTGGACCATGGGCTATAGCCCATATCGTACGGCATACTATAGGGCGCCGTTTTTCATCATTTTTGAAGATTTGAAAAAAATGACAAAATGACAAAAACGAAAGGTTATAGCCCATGTTTTTTGAAATTTTGAAAAAAAAAGTTAGCCTCGTTTCTCATCATTTTGGACCATGGGCTATAGCCCATATCGTACGGCATACTATAGGGCGCCGTTTTTCATCATTTTTGAAGATTTGAAAAAAATGACGAAATGACAAAAACGAAAGGTTATAGCCCATGTTTTTTGAAATTTTGAAAAAAAAAGTTAGCCTCGTTTCTCATCATTTTGGACCATGGGCTATAGCCCATATCGTACGGCATACTATAGCGCGCCGTTTTTCATCATTTTTGAAGATTTGAAAAAAATGACGAAATGACAAAAACGAAAGGTTATAGCCCATGTTTTTTGAAATTTTGAAAAAAAAAGTTAGCCTCGTTTCTCATCATTTTGGACCATGGGCTATAGCCCATATCGTACGGCATACTATAGCGCGCCGTTTTTCACCATTTTTGAAGATTTAAAAAAATGACGAAATGACAAAAACGAAAGGTTATAGCCCATGTTTTTTGAAATTTTGAAAAAAAAAGTTAGCCTTGTTTCTCATCATTTTGGACCATGGGCTATAGCCCATATCGTACGGCATACTATAGCGCGCCGTTTTTCATCATTTTTGAAGATTTGAAAAAATGACAAAATGACAAAAACGAAAGGTTATAGCCCATGTTTTTTGAAATTTTGAAAAAAAAAGTTAGCCTCGTTTCTCATCATTTTGGACCATGGGCTATAGCCCATATCGTACGGCATTCTATAGCGCGCCGTTTTTCATCATTTTTAAAGATTTGAAAAAAATGACGAAATGACAAAAACGAAAGGTTATAGCCCATGTTTTTTGAAATTTTGAAAAAAAAAGTTAGCCTCGTTTCTCATCATTTTGGACCATGGGCTATAGCCCATATCGTACGGCATACTATAGCGTGCCGTTTTTCATCATTTTTGAAGATTTGAAAAAAAAGACGAAATGACAAAAACGAAAGGTTATAGCCCATGTTTTTTGAAATTTTGAAAAAAAAAGTTAGCCTCGTTTCTCATCATTTTGGACCATGGGCTATAGCCCATATCGTACGGCATACTATAGCGCGCCGTTTTTCATCATTTTTGAAGATTTGAAAAAAATGACAAAATGACAAAAACGAAAGGTTATAGCCCATGTTTTTTGAAATTTTGAAAAAAAAAGTTAGCCTCGTTTCTCATCATTTTGGACCATGGGCTATAGCCCATATCGTACGGCATACTATAGCGCGCCGTTTTTCATCATTTTTGAAGATTTGAAAAAAAAGACGAAATGACAAAAACGAAAGGTTATAGCCCATGTTTTTTGAAATTTTGAAAAAAAAAGTTAGCCTCGTTTCTCATCATTTTGGACCATGGGCTATAGCCCATATCGTACGGCATACTATAGCGCGCCGTTTTTCATCATTTTTGAAGATTTGAAAAAAATGACAAAATGACAAAAACGAAAGGTTATAGCCCATGTTTTTTGAAATTTTGAAAAAAAAAGTTAGCCTCGTTTCTCATCATTTTGGACCATGGGCTATAGCCCATATCGTACGGCATACTATAGCGCGCCGTTTTTCATCATTTTTTAAGATTTGAAAAAAATGACGAAATGACAAAAACGAAAGGTTATATCCCATGTTTTTTGAAATTTTGAAAAAAAAAGTTAGCCTCGTTTCTCATCATTTTGGACCATGGGCTATAGCCCATATCGTACGGCATACTATAGCGCGCCGTTTTTCATCATTTTTGAAGATTTGAAAAAAATGACGAAATGACAAAAACGAAAGGTTATAGCCCATGTTTTTTGAAATTTTTTAAAAAAAGGTTAGCCTCGTTTCTTATTATTTTGGACCATGGGCTATAGCCCATATCGTACGGCATACTATAGCGCGCCGTTTTTCACAATTTTTGAAGATTTGAAAAAAATGACAAAATGACAAAAACGAAAGGTTATAGCCCATGTTTTTTGAAATTTTGAAAAAAAAAGTTAGCCTCGTTTCTCATCATTTTGGACCATGGGCTATAGCCCATATCGTACGGCATACTATAGCGCGCCGTTTTTCATCATTTTTGAAGATTTGAAAAAAATGACGAAATGACAAAAACGAAAGGTTATAGCCCATGTTTTTTGAAATTTTGAAAAAAAAAGTTAGCCTCGTTTCTCATCATTTTGGACCATGGGCTATAGCCCATATCGTACGGCATACTATAGGGCGCCGTTTTTCATCATTTTTGAAGATTTGAAAAAAATGACAAAATGACAAAAACGAAAGGTTATAGCCCATGTTTTTTGAAATTTTGAAAAAAAAAGTTAGCCTCGTTTCTCATCATTTTGGACCATGGGCTATAGCCCATATCGTACGGCATACTATAGGGCGCCGTTTTTCATCATTTTTGAAGATTTGAAAAAAATGACGAAATGACAAAAACGAAAGGTTATAGCCCATGTTTTTTGAAATTTTGAAAAAAAAAGTTAGCCTCGTTTCTCATCATTTTGGACCATGGGCTATAGCCCATATCGTACGGCATACTATAGCGCGCCGTTTTTCATCATTTTTGAAGATTTGAAAAAAATGACGAAATGACAAAAACGAAAGGTTATAGCCCATGTTTTTTGAAATTTTGAAAAAAAAAGTTAGCCTCGTTTCTCATCATTTTGGACCATGGGCTATAGCCCATATCGTACGGCATACTATAGCGCGCCGTTTTTCACCATTTTTGAAGATTTAAAAAAATGACGAAATGACAAAAACGAAAGGTTATAGCCCATGTTTTTTGAAATTTTGAAAAAAAAAGTTAGCCTTGTTTCTCATCATTTTGGACCATGGGCTATAGCCCATATCGTACGGCATACTATAGCGCGCCGTTTTTCATCATTTTTGAAGATTTGAAAAAATGACAAAATGACAAAAACGAAAGGTTATAGCCCATGTTTTTTGAAATTTTGAAAAAAAAAGTTAGCCTCGTTTCTCATCATTTTGGACCATGGGCTATAGCCCATATCGTACGGCATTCTATAGCGCGCCGTTTTTCATCATTTTTAAAGATTTGAAAAAAATGACGAAATGACAAAAACGAAAGGTTATAGCCCATGTTTTTTGAAATTTTGAAAAAAAAAGTTAGCCTCGTTTCTCATCATTTTGGACCATGGGCTATAGCCCATATCGTACGGCATACTATAGCGTGCCGTTTTTCATCATTTTTGAAGATTTGAAAAAAAAGACGAAATGACAAAAACGAAAGGTTATAGCCCATGTTTTTTGAAATTTTGAAAAAAAAAGTTAGCCTCGTTTCTCATCATTTTGGACCATGGGCTATAGCCCATATCGTACGGCATACTATAGCGCGCCGTTTTTCATCATTTTTGAAGATTTGAAAAAAATGACAAAATGACAAAAACGAAAGGTTATAGCCCATGTTTTTTGAAATTTTGAAAAAAAAAGTTAGCCTCGTTTCTCATCATTTTGGACCATGGGCTATAGCCCATATCGTACGGCATACTATAGCGCGCCGTTTTTCATCATTTTTGAAGATTTGAAAAAAAAGACGAAATGACAAAAACGAAAGGTTATAGCCCATGTTTTTTGAAATTTTGAAAAAAAAAGTTAGCCTCGTTTCTCATCATTTTGGACCATGGGCTATAGCCCATATCGTACGGCATACTATAGCGCGCCGTTTTTCATCATTTTTGAAGATTTGAAAAAAATGACAAAATGACAAAAACGAAAGGTTATAGCCCATGTTTTTTGAAATTTTGAAAAAAAAAGTTAGCCTCGTTTCTCATCATTTTGGACCATGGGCTATAGCCCATATCGTACGGCATACTATAGCGCGCCGTTTTTCATCATTTTTGAAGATTTGAAAAAAATGACGAAATGACAAAAACGAAAGGTTATAGCCCATGTTTTTTGAAATTTTGAAAAAAAAAGTTAGCCTCGTTTCTCATCATTTTGGACCATGGGCTATAGCCCATATCGTACGGCATACTATAGCGCGCCGTTTTTCATCATTTTTGAAGATTTGAAAAAAATGACAAAATGACAAAAACGAAAGGTTATAGCCCATGTTTTTTGAAATTTTGAAAAAAAAAAGTTAGCCTCGTTTCTCATCATTTTGGACCATGGGCTATAGCCCATATCGTACGGCATACTATAGCGCGCCGTTTTTCATCATTTTTGAAGATTTGAAAAAAATGACGAAATGACAAAAACGAAAGGTTATAGCCCATGTTTTTTGAAATTTTGAAAAAAAAAGTTAGCCTCGTTTCTCATCATTTTGGACCATGGGCTATAGCCCATATCGTACGGCATACTATAGCGCGCCGTTTTTCATCATTTTTGAAGATTTGAAAAAAATGACAAAATGACAAAAACGAAAGGTTATAGCCCATGTTTTTTGAAATTTTGAAAAAAAAAGTTAGCCTCGTTTCTCATCATTTTGTCATTTCGTCATTTTTTTCAAATCTTCAAAAATGATGAAAAACGGCGCGCTATAGTATGCCGTACGATATGGGCTATAGCCCATGGTCCAAAATGATGAGAAACGAGGCTAACTTTTTTTTTCAAAATTTCAAAAAACATGGGCTATAACCTTTCGTTTTTGTCATTTCGTCTTTTTTTTCAAATCTTCAAAAATGATGAAAAACGGCGCGCTATAGTATGCCGTACGATATGGGCTATAGCCCATGGTCCAAAATGATGAGAAACGAGGCTAACTTTTTTTTCCAAAATTTCAAAAAACATGGGCTATAACCTTTCGTTTTTGTCATTTCGTCATTTTTTTCAAATCTTTAAAAATGATGAAAAACGGCGCGCTATAGAATGCCGTACGATATGGGCTATAGCCCATGGTCCAAAATGATGAGAAACGAGGCTAACTTTTTTTTTCAAAATTTCAAAAAACATGGGCTATAACCTTTCGTTTTTGTCATTTTGTCATTTTTTCAAATCTTCAAAAATGATGAAAAACGGCGCGCTATAGTATGCCGTACGATATGGGCTATAGCCCATGGTCCAAAATGATGAGAAACGAGGCTAACTTTTTTTTTCAAAATTTCAAAAAACATGGGCTATAACCTTTCGTTTTTGTCATTTCGTCATTTTTTTCAAATCTTCAAAAATGGTGAAAAACGGCGCGCTATAGTATGCCGTACGATATGGGCTATAGCCCATGGTCCAAAATGATGAGAAACGAGGCTAACTTTTTTTTTCAAAATTTCAAAAAACATGGGCTATAACCTTTCGTTTTTGTCATTTCGTCATTTTTTTCAAATCTTCAAAAATGATGAAAAACGGCGCGCTATAGTATGCCGTACGATATGGGCTATAGCCCATGGTCCAAAATGATGAGAAACGAGGCTAACTTTTTTTTTCAAAATTTCAAAAAACATGGGCTATAACCTTTCGTTTTTGTCATTTCGTCATTTTTTTCAAATCTTCAAAAATGATGAAAAACGGCGCCCTATAGTATGCCGTACGATATGGGCTATAGCCCATGGTCCAAAATGATGAGAAACGAGGCTAACTTTTTTTTTCAAAATTTCAAAAAACATGGGCTATAACCCATCGTTTTTGTCATTTTGTCATTTTTTTCAAATCTTCAAAAATGATGAAAAACGGCGCGCTATAGTATGCTGTACGATATGGGCTATAGCCCACGGTCCAAAATGATGAGAAACGAGGCTAACTTTTTTTTTCAAAATTTCAAAAAACATGGGCTATAACCCATCGTTTTTGTCATTTCGTCATTTTTTTTAAATCCTCAAAAATGATGAAAAACGGCGCGCTATAGTATGCCGTACGATATGGGCTATAGCCCATGGTCCAAAATGATGAGAAACTAATCACACAGACGGACCCACGGACGGACGGACCAGGTGTAAAACATAGTTTCACCCCATGCCTTCGACCTGGTCGAGACAATAATTAGAGATAAACATGGTGAAACATGGGTTTGATAGGGTGAACCGCCTGCGTGAGTGTTGTGCTCTCTGAGAGCAAACCATGTAGAGCTTATTAACATTATTCCCTTTCCATTGTGCCCCCCCCCCCACACACACACACACACACACACAGACACTTGGGTGTAGCACTAAGAGGCTTCATCGTACAGTACTGTATATGCTACTGTAGATGTGAACAACAACGCTCCTATACGAGTCATTAATCCCTTTGGCTGTGACTGTATGCTCAGGACATCCAGATGAGATTAGTCAATCTGTGTTAGTTATGGCCGTAAAGTGGCCTACTGCTACAAACAAATAAAACAAAATAATAATATCAGCTGCCGGAGCAGATGCTGTGCCGCGAGCACGGAGCTAGCTAGGACGATATCCCGGAAGCTAAGGATATGCTGGGGCGACAGTGGCTCAGGGGTATAGAATGACCGGAGTTCGAACCCGGGCTCCCCCAGAGTTAGTGTCGAAGTGCCCTTGAGCAAGACTCTGAACCCCTAATTGCTCCCGATGTGCAGGTTGGTGCCTTGCGTGGTTTTCTCCAGCATCGGTGTGTGAATGTGTGTGAGACTGTGAGTGGGTGAATGTAATGCACAATCTCTGTAAAGCGCCTTGGATAAAGGCGCTTTACATATATGCTTTATATAAATGCACCATTTACTACAGGATACTATAACAGCAATTAAGGAGCAGGTGTCATGGCTGTGAACACACAACCTTGGGATAATGGGGTTTTGGTTTTGCACCATGATTATTATCCCGTTTCCGTCAGTCACTGAAGTGATGCTGGTGAGTTTATACTTACTATTGTAGCCAAATGTGGGAAGCCATTGGGGGGAAAAAAAGGAAAAACAGAACCCTCTGCAGTTTATTCCTTCTTCACAATGAGAAGGTGTATTCATCTTAGTTCATCTTTCACTCAAGTTGATAATGTCCATGTGTGGTCCAGCCCTATGGAATCATAATAGAGCATCAAAGCCATATTTGAAATACTTTTTACGAACACATTTTATTAGCACAATCCACATGCTGGACCACATGGGAAAATTACATCATCAACTTGCAACAGGGGTTTTCCCTATACTGTAGTGAAATATGAACTATTTCTAAGATAAATAAAATATTTAAGATGTTTTTAATTTGTTATTGTAGCTATAGAGGGCAAGTATAATGTATTAAGTTATGAATCTTATTAGCCAGGCGGGGATCCTTTTAAATGGTCACTCAGGTGGGCTGTGTGCATTTCCAGTGCATGTTTAATGTAATGATCGATCATTGAGGCTTGGATCAGAGGAACTAACGTACTTTAAACTTCACAAGGTTTTAATGGAAAATACCAGGACATTTTAAAATTATATACAATATTACCATACAAATCTTGGTGTTTAGCCTATAATTTGGGGGCCCACTTGCCATATCCTTCCCAGTGGGCAATCGTGGGTGTAGAATAGATGATGGCTTTTATAACCCAAAGACTAAACTCACACAGTGAATATTTCCCAGTCATATTATGCCAGTGGTTTCCAATGAAGCGCAGCCCTGGGGTCCTGTATCTGCTGCTTTCCTATTTACCAAGCGGTTAATTGCTTCCACCAGGTGTCCCGGACGGTCTAAATGACTTCCTGATTGGATCTTTGGAATGAAAAGCAGCAGCCCTCCGCTTCCCCACAGACCTGGGAGCGTGGTTAAGGACTGCATGACGCTCGTAGCCAAATGGACGACCCACTTTAAAAGTGGTCTCGCATAACCAGATGTTTTCCGAGATCCCTGCATATTTATTTTTTTGGAGATCGATCAGTGACACACGTCTTTGCAGTTCAGACATCTCATTGTATTCTGCAGCTATCAGATGGAATGGGTTGCCTACAGTCACAACATTGATTGGGTCTTGCACTACTTTTATGTCCTCCCCATAAAGAGCTTTTTTTAAATACCAGGCACATGGTCATGATTTGTAAACCAAATTAAATGTATTTTATAGTTTCATGCTGAATTATGGGACCACAATGTAAACTAGCTGGACCAGAGTTGTCTCAGTACTTTTTACTTTTTAACCAGCTGCTGTGTAAGCACAGCTGGTCAATGTCCTCTCTGCGGTGCTTCCACGCCCACTTGCTGTAGTTGAGACCTATGTTTCTCATTGGCTGTACTGACAACCTATATCGTCCTGATTGGCTGCCTCGTCTCTAGGCAACCACACACTTTTTGCCTCTAGTCGACCTCTCAGCCATGGGATATAAGGCTGGTAATTAATCGATGTCATCAATTCTTGTTTTATAATGTCGAAGACTATTATCAAATGGATTTGCCAAAAACAGCCAATCTACAGACCCACTTAATTTTACAAACAAACTGCTACAAACTGCTACATTTTATAGTAGCAGGGTATGTTAGTATCTTTGTCGTCCGGCTGAAACCTCCTAACTCCATTACATATTTCAACTCCAAATTTGAATACAAATAATAGAAACTATAGCTGCAAGCTCAAACGCTTGTGAATTAAAAAAAAGAATCACAATTTAGATATGTTTTTTGTAATAATAATAAAAAAGGGAATAATTTTGGACACACAAGATTTCCATCCGACAGCAACGATATGACATAACTAGTACATCTGACTGCACTGATTGCTCCCTATACCAATTTCCATCCCATTTTGATAGTCTGGGATGGCTCAGGGCAGAAGACAGGGTTAAGCAATTAAAAATGGGATTGGTTTTTAACCCATTCTGAACGGGAACCCGTTTTGGTGTTAGCATCATGTTGTGCTTTAGCTATTGAAAAATAGCAGATCTACAAGCTCATAGCGCGCCACCGAGTGGCGCGCTACGAGCTTGTAGGTCTGCTATTTTTGAAAAATCGAAGAACGACTGACATTTTTAGAATCTGATCTCAGGTCAGAATGGGTTCATCAGACCAGTGTGTGTCCAGTGGAAACCTCGTATGAATCTGATCTCAGGTCAGAATGGGTTAAGATAGTCATAGGGGCTCTGCCCTCAGTGCTCTCAATACCCTCATACCTGGCTAACGACCAACGTGAGTGACACCGACAGCCACAACACCAGGGAGGGAGAGGCAACGACCTGGTACCACCAGAAATAAAAAAATATGTGTCAATTTCGGGGTTCTTAATTGGCAGGAAAAAGTTTGGGAACTGGTGTAACAGGCTTTAGTTCCGACATACTATTGATCCGAAACCTCAATCCTAACCTAACCCTATATAACCGCAAGCAGTGGGGGGCAGCGCATGTCGGACCATCGCTTTTTCGCATCGCATCGCATGTCCCCCCCGCTTCGGATCTTCGGTGTGTCGGAAAAGCATGCGCACTCCGGTGTTAAGCGCACTTGCAGAAAGTGTTAAGTATTATGGCTGCCATAGCGTACTGCACCTTCACATAATATGGTAGAAAGTCCTGCCTGGTTGTGGTTCGTCTTCTACACACCAGCACCTGACTGACACACACATTGTGATGAACATACGAGAGGATGGTGGAGGGACAGTGACGAGGCAGAGAAATGGTAATAACAGAGAAGGACTAGTTATGTCCGGACGGCGAAGCTAGCAGAGCCTAAAAATACCACGGGTCTGTTTGTCGTAACAGTCGGAGGAGAGGACAGAGAGTGGATCTGAGAGCTGTAAAATGGAAAGGAACTCAACAAGAACAGCCTGACATGTTATTCGGCTGAGTGGGTATACGGTGTGTGTGTGTACTGTGTGTGTGAGAGAGAGAGAGAGAGAGAGAGAGAGAGAGAGGAGAGAGAGAGAGAGAGAGAGAGAGAGAGAGAGAGAGAGAGAGCACGAAGAGTGTGTGGGGAACTGATAAGCAGTGTTAGCTGAGAGGATTCTTTACATGGCCGCCCCTACCCGTCACTCCCTTCAAACACACCTTCTGATAACACACACACACACACACACACACACACACACACACACACACACACACACACACACACACACACACACACACACACACACACACACACACACACACACACACACACACACACACACACACACACACACACACACACACACACACACACACACACACACACACACACACACACACACACACACACACACACACACACACACGATAACCCCTGCCAGCCTTGGCACAGCTTTATATTATCCACGTCAAATGCGAGCGTGGAAGGAGGTTTGTCTGCAACTCCCTGTGTGACGCTGCTGAAAAGGTAAAGGCTTGAATCTGAATGAACGGGAGTCAAAATGAAAGAGGTATAAGGAAGGGTCACCCCGATGACTCACGCACAAACACTGACCTCGTGCAGTACAATCTCCAAGACTGCTCTGCAAAATGTGCTCAGCGTGCGTGCGTGGTCTGAGTGGTCCTGAGTACTCTTCTTTTTCACCAGTGGTGGAAAAAGTACTCACATGTTTTACTTAACCCATTCTGACCTGAGATCAGATTCTAAAAATGTCAGTCGTTCTTCGATTTTTCAAAAATAGCAGACCTACAAGCTCGTAGCGCGCCACTCGGTGGCGCGCTATGAGCTTGTAGATCTGCTATTTTTCAATAGCTAAAGCATAACATGATGCTAACACCAAAACGGGTTCCCGGTCAGAATGGGTTAATTTCCAATACTGCAATGTAGAAAATAGTAAAGTAAAGTATATAAGTGAAAGTAAATGTCTGGAAATAAAAAATTGACTTGAGTAAAAGTACAAAAGTATTGGCATCTAAATGTACTGAAAGTAGAGTATGCAGAATGTCCCATTTCACATGTGAAAATAGCAGATCTACAAGCTCACAATGCGTCACATCACTTGTAGATCGGCAATTTTCAAAAGGCAGGACTAAAGTGATATGTTTTGTAAAATAATCTGGTGACGAGTTTTCAAATAAAATGTAGTGGAGTAAAAGTACAATATTTGGATCTGAGATGTAGTGGAGTAGAAGTAAAAGTATATTGAAAATGGGATATACTCACGTAAAGTACAAATACCTCAACACTTTTACTCAAGTACAGTACTTATTACCAGTACCACCACTGTTTTTCACTTCCAGACAGACTTTTCACTTCCAGACAGAAATATGACACACTGTGTGTGTACATTGCAGTATAAATATGGAACAGACCCTGGAAGCACGTTCACTTGTCCCCACTGTGCACTCAAGTTGTCTTCCCCGTGAGGTTGTGTCAGCGGTTGTTTATCACGACCATGTCGACCAGATCCATCTCCAGTCTCCACCTCACACTGTCACACACCTTCAGCATACACAACACACTGACACTCACTCCCCGCAAAATGCATTATTGTGACTTCCCGGGAACAAACGTGACCAAACGTCGCCGTCCCCGGCCCTTCCTTGCTCCAGGAATGCGGAAGTGCTGTCTTTAAACCCAAGATATGCAAAAAAAAAAGAAAGAAAAAAAGTTTAAACGACATGCTGCCTACTAAAGCAACACCAGACTCAGACAGCGGTAACAACTCACACATGATTTACGATCGCCGGGTGCGCGGCGGCCCGCCATGGACAGCTCTCGAACCTTTGGAGATACGGGTTATAATGGAGGCTCAACGGAGCTGGATTTAAAAACCGGGGGCTCTCCATACTCGCCGGAGCAAAGCTAAAAGGTAAACAGACGGACGGCGTGTTCATATACGGAGTATACGGTTGTGTCTACGAACATACGCGTTCGTAGACAACTGCGTAGATAGCACTAGTATACCATTAGCCTATAGCTACGTTTATAAACGTAGATGGCAGCGAAAAAGTTAAGTACAGTACTTGTAGTAAATGTACTTAGTTTCTTTCCACCACTGCTCGTTTGCCATGTTGGATTACCAAGTGCTGCTGCTGCTGCTTCCTTATGGTAGATGCAGATGGGGGGTGTGTCAGACAGCTGGTTCCTTATGCTATGGTAGAGACTATGGGCTGTGTCAGACAGCTTGGCAGTCCACTGCAGCTGCACTCCCCACTGGATGGGTGCTGCTGGATCTGCTGTGTCAGCTACCGTGGCTAATGATGCTGCCAACACTGGTGGGCTAACTGGTCATGTTGACCACAAGAGAGGAGAACCAACAGACTGTGGGTCTCTCTAATCCTCTAATCCTCTCTCTCTCTCTCTCTCTCTCTCTCTCTCTCTCTCTCTCTCTCTCTCTCTCTCATAAAATTGGTGGAAAGTGAGATAGTACAGTCATTACCATTCACATACTTGTAACGGTTATTATGATGCAAAGTGACAGATACAGAAAGACAGGCAGGCAGGCAGACGTTGGTACGAGGGTTGAGTGTCAAAGCTGTGATGAATATTCAATTGTTGACATTTAGTGTGGAGCGCTGAGAGAGTGCAGTCACAGCCACAACGTTACGGGGAGTGATAGGAGTGATAGGGGCAAAAGGCACCACACAAACACACGCAGGCACACACACACACACACACACACACACTCACATTTTGGTGGCATAGGAGCGAAAATAATTTAGTCCCTTGTTTGTGCCGAATCTGGGTTGTACATGGTTTGTTGCACTCCCTCTGGTGTTGTGGGTGTGGACTTCGTTAACATTAAGGAAGTATCTAGACAGGTACATGGGTACGGTATCTTGGTGGTGTATCAAATCTTGTGGACCAGACCCATTGCAAGATGCTGTACTCTGTCGTCGACCCTAAGCCATTCCAGCCTGTCAAAGTGGGCAGGGGTGAGGTGGGTTCGGGGGGTGAGGCAAAGTAGGAGCCTGACCAGTTTGTTTTGGGAGGTCTGGAGCCTTGTTTTAAGGGCCTTTGAGG
>NC_137866.1:7874865-7894865 GCF_963924005.1 Protomyctophum bolini
AATACTTTTGCGGTTTTACTCAAGTAATTCCAGACTTTTACTTGTAACAGAGTATTTCCATATTGCAGTATTGATACTTTTAACTCAAGTATACAAAATGTGACTACTTTTTCCACAGGTATATACAGTATAAATAATGGTCGCATTGAAACTCTATACACCAGAGAACAGCACACGATGAATAGATGCTCCACAGCCCTTATAGATTCACTGAAGATAACGACGTCTATTTGCATAATTAAAGGGGACTAATCAAAAGGTGATTTACCGCACCCTCTTGGTCCCCTGCTAAAACTCATGTAAAAAGGGGGAGGGCTGCAGGGAGAGGGGGGGGAAAGAGGCAGGCAGGCTTTTTAGGTGTTGCACACAATTACAGCACAGCACAGTACATCTGTAGCCCAGGGGGAGCAGAGGCGTCATTTCAGAGAGATGTAGATAAGGGGTGGCGAAAACAATAAGTTATCATACCCGTAGCCCCATTTATAAAATAGTGAAAATAGTGGATGGACAATACACCCTCATCAAAGTTGGTGTTGGTGACATTAGATATTGTCAATTACTTGCATGGTGGTGGAGTTAGCTGTTTTAGCAGACAGTTTGAGGGTCCAATGGAGTTAAGAGGTTTGGTCCAATTTGCGTTTGTTGTACTTTCCATTGGTTAAATATTTTCCAAACAACACACAGACGTAAAGGGTGTTCAATAGCACTGATTTATGGAGAAAATAAATGGAAAAACCTCAGAAATGGAGTTATGAGGTTTCCTCCAGGACAGCAACAGGGGGTGGCCAGGGATCCTTCTTGACGTTCCATGGGGGCGGGGTTATATCAGCCGCGGTTCTCAACCTGTGGGGCGGGAGTTGATTTTGCAGTTACAGCAGTGGGTTTATATTTCGGTTCACCTACAGTATGACGACAATGCCCAGAAATTGGACGCTATAATATAAAGGTTTGTGTGGTTTGAAAACAGCAAATGAAACCTTGCATGTTACACAAAATATGGATGGCATCACCTTATGAGCATTTGAACGCACGCACGTGCTGCACACGCGCGCGCGTACACACACACACACACACACACACACACACCACACACACACACACACACACACACACACACACACACACACACACACACACACACACACACACACACACACCACAATAGAGGGGGCAAAACAATGGAGACAAAGCGGCCCCGGCCTTCCTCTTTCCGTCCATTTATCCCATGCAGCTCTCTCTCCTCTCCTTTAATTCTCCTCTTCATTCATGCATCCGTTCCGTTTCTCCATCCATCCATCGCCTCCTAAAGGCTCCAGTCAGCACTCGGCTACAGAATCCCATTACAGCCCAGTGAGGCAGCACTTCAAAGGGGGAGAGACCTCTGTGCGCGCGCGTGTGTGTGTGTGTGTGTGTGTGTGAGCGTGTGTGTGTGTGTGTGTGTGTGTGTGTGTGTGTGTGTGTGTGTGTGTGTGTGCGTACATGTGTGCGTACATGCGTGCGTGCCTGCGTGCGTGTGTGAGCGTGTGCTCACGCTACTGTGTTCAGCAGGAGATATTGTGTTTTTGCTTTGTGCAGGGAGTCTCTCCATGCTACATGCCACAGAAACGTCCCGAGCTAATTTATCTCTCACCTTGTGTGTATGTGTGTGTGCTCGCGCTCATGCGTGTGTGTGTGTGTGTGTGTGTGTGCTTACGTGCATGCGTGTGGAATCTCTCCATGCAACATTCCACAGGAACGTCCCCAGCTAATACATATCTCCCGCATTGTGGGCAAAATGTGTTTTTCTTCATTTCCCCCCTTTTTTCTTCTTTTACAGAATGTGTGGTATAAGCAACTTGTGTCTTGCTCGTGATATTCACTCATGCGTAATACATCACGTGAGTTTCATGCGTGTGCGTGTGCGTGTGTGTGTGTGTGTGCGTGTGTGTGTGCATGTGCATGTGCGTAATGAAGGTGTCAGTGTTACCACTTTTCAACCTATCTTCACATAATTGGTCCTCACAAATAAAATGAACAACAACCTTTTTTTTCTAATCAGTCTGTGACATCATAGGCAGATATTTTTAACAAGATATAAAAACACATATAGTTAGATTTCTATTATCGCGAGAACGATGGCTTCCATTATAGCATGGAAACTTTTCAGGAAGTTTCTATTAGCTTGGATTCCCCATTGATGATGTCACTGGTGGACAGGTTTCTGAACTGCCCACAGCCCTCCTATGAGACGCAGACTGAGTAGGAAAAAAGTGTGGTATTTTATCATAAACATTAATGAGGACTAAGGGTGTAACGATATACATTTGAACAGCGATACGATACATGGTTGATGATACGATACATGGGCGATATTGGTTCATTATGACGATACGATACGATTCAATGTTTTCAAATCGATAAAGTAAGTATTTAGCAAATACATAATATGTGTGAAACTTGTAGATAGTGATAAGTTTGGGGAAAAAATATTATTATGGATATAAATAAGTAATCAGTGATTCTCTGACAAATAGATGGACATTGTATGTGAACACATATGGACAAACCCACGCCTTGACATGAACATAGAGAATACACACATTTTTCGATAGACCAATTGTAGCTATTATGGAATGGAAACGTTTTTCTTCGTAAAATTGCTAAATACAATGCACAATACTTAGTATTGATTACATGAATTATTTCCATTGCAAAACGATTTGATACAGATCATTTCCATTGCAAAAAGATATCATAAAAAGTCAAACGATATACGCTATTTGCTGTTTACATATACTGTAGTAATAATACAAAAATAATTTCGACATAGTTACTATATCGTTACAGTGAGGACCAATTATATGAAGATAGGTTGAAAAGTGGTGAAGTTGTCCTTTAATTGAACTCTGAGTGTGCACATTCTCTGAGTTGTATAAAAAGCACGCACGCAGGCACGCACGCAGGCACGCACGCACGCACGCACGCACGCACGCACGCACGCACGCACAGTATCATGGGACTTGAGAATTGACCACTCACTAAAGTAGGAAGTGGAGACGACAGCAGATACATGACCTTTTTAGAACAAGGGAAATGAGAGACAGAGAGAGAGAAATATAGAGAGAAAGAAAGAAAGAGTGAGAGAGAGAGAGCGAGAGAGAGAGAGAGAGAGAGAGGGGGGGGGGCAGTATACATGACTTGAATTTGATCCATTGACTTTTCTCTCCACTCTCGTACACTGTGTTTTCTGGAATCTGTGGAACAGCCTCTGAAAACAGCATGTGCTGTAGTCTCACCATGGCCGGAAACATTAATGTACAGATCCACGCATCATGATAGATGTTGGATACTCAAAATGACACTATATATAGTCATTCTACGAAAAACCTTAGTTGGATGACTCGGGACGGAAACGTCTCTTTCAATATGATATTATTATTATTTTCTCATTTGCTTCATTCCCCCAAATTGACACTAATTAGCCCACGGACATATTTTAGCCTTTGAATATTTTTGAATATTATTGCAAGGCCATCGAGGCTAGGGCAAGTGCTAAGGCAAGTGCTGCAGGCTATTGTAGCCTGAAGAGGTGGGTTTTCAGACTACAGCGGAGGATTGGGAGTGAGTCTGCAGTTCTGATTGCAATAGCTTATTGGAAGTAAATGTAAATGGCACCATGCCCTCACTAACACAATGATAATAACTCGTTAACATTCTGCTAATTACAGACAGCTGCAGAAAAGAGGTATTTATGAAGCAATGCAGCGGCACTAGCACACAGTAGCCAGACTCAAAACTATGTATAAAATTCATTTCACTCCAAGAAAAAAAAAGCATGGCTTCCATCTGTCAATTAAGATTGTTCCTGCATTTCCACTGGTAAATAATTCACAGAACCATCAGTGGACAAGCTTTAAGCCCCATAAATGTTTTAGTTTGCGTGTGTGCGTGTGTGTGTGTGTGTACACAGTATGAATCTGTTGCTGTCGGTTGGAAACCTTATATGTCCAAAAAGAATGTTTAATTTATATTATTCTTTTATAAAACGATAAAATAGCAGATCTACAAGCTCACAATGTATCGTGGTGCGACACGTTGTGAGCTTGTAGACCTGCTACTGTCGCTCCCGTTGTATTATTCAATCGTGAAAAAACATAAAAAGTAAACCAATGGAGATATGAGGTTTCACCAACGAGTGTTTACAGTAAGTGTGTGTGTACACTGAGAGTGTGTGTGTGTACACAGTGTGAGTGCGTGCGTGCGTGCGTGCCTGCGTGTGTGTGTGTGTGTGTGTGTGTGTGTGTGTGTGTGTGTGTGTGTGTGTGTGTGTGTGTGTGTGCGTGTGTGTGCGTGTTTCGTTCAGATGGAATGTATACAGAGTGGTTATAGTGCATGTTTTATAATAATATTCGAAATCTATAAAGTATAGTAACTAAAGTTGTAAAATAAATAATTGTAGTGGAGTCAAAGTATAATATTTGCGGCCCCGGCCGGCCTAGCGGTCCGGGCACCCAGTCTGCTGATCCTGACTGAGCCTGACAGCGTGTCACGGGTTCAACTCCCATTCCCGACGACCTTTGCAACTCCCAATCTCTCTCCCCCCTACTTCCTGTCACCATACTGTACACACTATTCAATAAAGGCAGATAAGCCCCAGAAAAATCATTACAAAAAGACAGATATTTGCCTCTGAGATGTAGTGGTGTAGTAGCCTATAGTATAAAAGTACAGAAAGTCGGAAACACCAAAAGTACCTCAAACAATTATACTTCAGTAGAGTATATTTGAGTAATACTTTTTAGACCACTGAATACTTGACCTGAGCTCTACCACTACGTGTCTCTCTCTGTTTTTTTTTCTCACCAAAAAGCAGTTGAGGTCTCTCTCTCTCTCTCTCTCTCTCTCTGAATGTATAAGCGGGAGGAGAGTCAGTCATGCATGTCAACTAAAGAGAAGCACGGCGCGCGTCATCAACTAGAGAGAGAGGCAGAACACATAAAAATAGCTACGCCGTGGTGGGTTTTGACATCTGTACGCCACAGAATCAGGGGATGAGAAACGACCTGCGATGCATCCCAACTACTCTATACAGTACATGTCGTTGCTGTATCCCCACTACTCTATACAGTATATATACTCTATACTCTAGTCTATACTACTCTATACATGTCATTGCTGTCGCCGGCAGAAGCCTTTTCTCCTCATGCATGTTAGCATAACGATGAAGATGTTTTTCTCCACTTTTCGCTGCAGCGAGTTGGTAAACCGGTTGACCACTTGAGTCATGACATGCCCCAAAAAAGTGCTAATTAAATACATTAAAAAAGAAAGCATCTGCCACTTGAATTAACGTGACTCGATTGAATGACATCAAGAAGGGCCTGCCAGCTCCCTTCTATAGCAAGCAAACCCCCAATGCAATGCTTTGTTTTGTTTTGTTGCACGCAAATGTCAGTATAGCATTACAAAGTTGCATAAAAATGTGCGTGGCAAAGAACCCAAAAACCTACCACTTACATACAGATTGGATGAATTTTTAAAGTATTTTCAGCAATGGGTTCATTATCTTTTGGGAGGGTAATGGTTATAGTATAGATCTGGTTGAGCTGGTTCTAAAATGTTTTCTTTAAACAAGAAATTATCAATTATCAGATAATTACCAGTGGCTGACTTATATCTCCAGAATTGTGCTATGAAATGTAAATATTTAAATAAATAAAAACCTCTATGGGTTTGCGTAGAAAGGCAGCCAATCAGAACTACACGTCAGTATATGACAATATATGTCAAAGTTTTCTTGGCTATATTCATTGACCAGAGCTTTTCAAGCCACCGGTAAAAATAAGAAAAGGAAGACTTTTTTTCGGACATACAAGGTTCCCACCCGGCGGCACGGCAGCAAACAATATTATTTACAGTATACTCTCTTTGCCTTTCCCCACCAAAGAGCCAGCCATGGGGACTGTATACTGGCTGGCATTGTGACTCCCCAGAGAAGCTCAGGCCATTTGTGGAACCGGGAGAAAAGGGCTGATAATAACCCATTCTGACCTGAGATCAGATTCACATACGAGGTTTCCACTGGACACACACTGGTCTTGATTAACCCATTCTGACCTGAGATCAGATTCTAAAAATGTAAGTCGTTCTTCGATTTTTCAAAAATAGCAGACCTACAAGCTCGTAGCGCGCCACTCGGTGGCGCGCTATGAGCTTGTAGATCTGCTATTTTTCAATAGCTAAAGCATAACATGATGCTATAACACCAAAATGGGTTCCCGTTCAGAATGGGATAATGCTCCCAAACCACTGTTGAAGTGCCGTTGAGCAAAGGAGATTACGCTGGAATTGCATCAGTGGAGCTGCACAGCTAGTGGGCATAAAGTAGGAGGCCCTGTACGTGGGCCTCTCTCAGGTGTTGAATGAGCACTATAGTGCAAAACTAAAAAAGCATGAACGCATGCTCAGCAAAAAGCTTAGTCGAAGCAAAGGGAACAGATGCGGGACTAAAACAGTGGTGATTATTTTGTATAATTATTATTTGTAAAAGCATCGATTACTGCATCCTTTTTTAAATACTCTGGTACAAGTAAAAGTCTGGAATAAAAAAAATACTTGAGTAAAAGTACTCTTATGCAGACTGCAGAATATCCCTTATGCAGATTGCAGAATGTCAGACTTTCAAGTTTTCAAATGTATAAAAATCTTCTGAAAATAGCTGATCTACAAGCTCACAATGCTTTATGATGAGACACATGGATTGGCTATTTTCAAAATGGCTGAAATGCATATACAGTAGGGCTGATGTAGCTTATGTTTTGTAACAATAGGCTAATCAAAATCTACGTCGTCAAAATGCGCTATACTTCCTATACAGCCCAGTTTGTTCCCCTTGTTGACAGGCTGTCACTGATAACGTCGTCCCATTGGCTACTGCCGTTAAATGTCTGCAGTTTCATAAGGCTAGGATAGTGGATACTGATCAAGGTGACGTCCCCCGTGCCCTAGCTTAATGTTTTACAGGATTCATTTGATATAGAATAAAAAATGAGGATTTATGGCTGTGTCATGGAGTCTTTAAACCATTATTTTTCTGTGTGTATAGGTGTGTATGTGTGTGCGTGTGCGAGTGTGGGGGCGTGCGTGTGTGTGTGTGTGTGTGTGTGTGACCAAGATCAAAGTAGAAAAAGAACAAATGAATGAGAACACATTGAGCAGAATGAGCACAGACCATTATGTTAAATAAATAAAACCCTGTTAGGTAAAACAAATCTTCTCACATTAAAGGGTAGCACTGTGAACTCTGTGTGTGTGTGTGTGTGTGTGTGTGTGTGTGTGTGTGTGTGTGTGTGTGTGTGTGTGTGTGTGTGTGTGTGTGTGCCACATTTCATTGACGCACCACAGTAGAAGCGAGCGTTGCCTAGTAGATATAATAGAGGCTAGTCTGAATCAATGAACACCCCCAAAGACATCAAAGACGTCTTCGGCAGGGAGCGCCATTGGGGGAAAAGGCAGTACATTTGTTACTGAATTTAAAAAAAATGTCTGCAGTTTAATATATTTGGTTATAGTTAAGGTTTGGGTAAGGTTCGGGATTATGAAATTAATCGGGAAAAAAAAGATCAATCAATCAATCAATCAATCAATCAATCAATGTCTCCAAGAGTGTTGAAAACCTCTCACGTGTGTGTGTGTGTGTGTGTGTGTGTGTGTGTGTGTGTGTGCGCGCGTGCGTGTCAGCATGCATACACGCTGCCCCTCACACATAGCCTCCTCGCCTCCATTCAGCCACAAAGCGCCTGCGTATCTCCCATCCCCTGTGAACCCATAACAATACCTCAGTCCCCTAGCTGCTCCCTGCATGGCCTTCAGTACTCTGACACATTTACTGCTCCTTTCTGCCCTGCCGGCCTCTCTGGGTGAAAGAGATACAACCACTGTGTGCTTGAGTACTTAAGTAAAAGTATCTATACTGCAGTATACTGTAGAAGTATACCCTGTTAAAAGTAAAAGTCCGGAATTCAAAATTTACTTTTACTACATATCGGGAAGGAAATGGCATCGGTACATCTCTAAGGACAGCAACGCCACCACTGGCCAGACACAGTAACACATAATACTGTAAACACTGTGGAACTCAAACTAGAATTTAACTCTGAGATTGTAAATGTGACCAAATGGGAGTTCCAAATGGATAAATGAACACTGTGAAATGTATAGCAAATCCTTGCTATAGCCTATATATATATATATATATATATATATATATATATATAGCTTTGACTTTGACCCTTTTCTATAACTCCACTTGCAACCCGCTCAGGTGCATACATTTAACCGGCACCGATATGAGGGCTAATCTGTAGGTTTTATCTCTGCGGTGCAATTAAGGGGTTAAGCTTCAAAGGCTCTACATGAGGAATTATGAATGCAGGGCACGGCTCCATACATTCGCTGCCTGTCACGTATATATATATCGTCAATAGGCTTTTAACCGCTGATCCAAACAATCGCGGGAACACGAATGTTCTCTCCACACGCGGTGTGTGTGCATATATATACCACAGTGAATCCATGTGTCCTTTAATTTGCCTGGCTAATGCGACACTCCGGCGCAGCGATAAGAGAGTGTAATCTTCTTAGGTGTGGTGAAGGCATAATCAATATTAACATATTCCTTATAGCTCCCTCCCTATTGAATAATTGATATCCCACCACCACACGGTCTTGCTGAGAATGAAATAAGATGTACGAGTATTAAAATAACTTCCCCGAGATAAAAGAAAATTGATTAAAAAAAGATGGCTGAAAATTAAAGAGAAGGAGAAGGGAGCCTAAGGGATTGGGCTTTGCATACCAATGAAGAAAGGAGAGAGGGGGGGGGGGGGGGGGGGGGGGGGGGCAGGCTGCGTTTAAAAAAAAAAAGAGAGAACTTTAGGGAAGTTATGAGCTCATTTATCTAACTCTGGCACGGCGGAGCTGTGTTTTCACTAAACCAATCACGGGGCGGTTAATGCCGCCGCTCCCCACCAATCCCTGACCTCCGTGTAAAACACTGAGTTATTAGTCGACGATTACTCATCTGTAATTTCCACATGATTACCTTTTTCATTAAAAACTCGGCGGCGATATCTCAAAGTTCACCCCGTGGGCTCTCTCTCTACACCTTGGCGTTCCCGCTGTGAACTTCCTGCAGCGCTCCCCCCTCTCTGCGCGGGCCTAGCGGAGCGTGCCTGCAGGCCCCGCTTGACTCGGGCAACACTTTCCCCGGCGAGAATGATAATTACAATTAATTGAAGTTTTTAAAAGCTTGGGTTTAGTTCAACTGCCTCGTTCTGGATTTGGGACCGTTGCCAGCGGAGACGGTGGGGGCATGGCGGGCGGTATAGTGGTGGTAAAGGTTCTCAATTTATATTACTTAAAAGCAGTGGTGGAAAGTAACTAAGTACTTTTACTCAAGTACATTTTCAATTCCGTACTTTTACGTTTTTTAAGTCTTTAAAGGACAACTTTAGGACAACTTAGGACAACTTTATGAACCAAGGTTCATGTTTTAGGTTGTTATTAGAGAAAGTAAAAGTTGAGTTTTATTCATTTGCTGCTTCCTTTCGTTTGGGGGATTTTAGCTGTTTTTGAAAGGGGGGCGGGGGCATTCGAGCATGGGGCTAAATATAGTTCTACTAGACCCCAAGAAATTACATCTGGCCACAAAAGATCACAGGATCTACTGAATGTGTCAAGCTGACATATTGAGCCTATGACACATAGTGTGGCTTCCCCCCAGTAGGCTACCTTCATATTCAGTAGATCCTGTGATCTTCTGTGGCCAGATGTAATTTATTGGGGTCTAGTAGAACTATAGTAAATAATAAAAAAAGAAATCGCTATAACATTTTGTAAAAAAAATACATATTTACTCACTCATCTTTTACTTTCTCTAATAACAACCTAAAACATGAACCTTGGTTGAAAAAAACTAAAGTTGTCCTTTAATCACTTGGTGTGATATTTAATACAGATATTTAATAGTATTTTAATAGATATTTAATAGTATTAAATGTCACATCCCAAATTTAACAAAACACCATCTACCGAGGGCAGTGTGCACTGTGCACCATATATTATAGACTGTGCTGTTTCTGCATTTTGTTTGTTCCATTCGTACACTCTGGGAGTTAAATGAAGGCCATGGAGTGGACTGTGTGGCCTATGGGGGGGATGAGGCTGTACTGTACAGGACTGTGTGGCCTATGGGGGGGGATGAGGCTGTACTGTACACTGTGTGGCCTATGGGGGGGATGAGGCTGTACTGTACACTCATTCAGTGGAGCTGATGGGCCGTCACGGAGAGGATTTTCAAGATGGATGCAATGAGCGGATCAGGCTGTAAGTGGAATCACGGGTGACGTTAACACCACCTCAGCGCTATCAGATCACTGCTGATGTGACAGCGACGCCTCAGCCATCAAGCCCTCTATAGGACTTATGAGCACACGTGAGGGAGGGGAGGGGAGGCAGAGAGATAACATGGACATGCGTCATCACGATTGCACGCATGTGCCCCACAGCCACAACAGTGCGTGCGTGCGTGTGCGTGTGTATGTGTGTGTGCGCGTGCGTGCATGCGTGCGTGTGTGTATTATAGAGTAAACTGTAGAACGGTACGTATATCGAACTATGGACCAGGCCCTAAACAGAGAATACACCGTGGCAGAATACCTGTGCAATGTGACCGACCGACGATCGTAAACAAAGAGAAATCTTGACTAGGTACAGTGAGCAAAGTCTTGCTATGGAGAAAAGGGCTGTCATAGGCAGACGTGTCTCCCTGGGAAGACAGACTAATACAGTACCCTGCACTGAACACAAAATTAAGTAGAAACTGAGCTACATTTTCTAACCGTCTGTCCACTGTACAAAGACATCAGAGACACATACTGTACTTCCCACAGATTAAAATCACCCGAGGAGAATTTGAAAACATGACTGCTGCCAAAAAAAAACATTTCTTTGCTGGGCAAAGTACAACCATGTGCAAACACAGCAACAAGATTCGTAGGCTGCTGTGATAGGAGAAGGATACCAAATGGAACATAAGCACCTACTTAAAGACTACTAATGGAACTTGTGTGTATTCCTAGTACTACACTGCGTCTGCATCGAGCAACCTTGGTATGGAAATTGATTTATCTGATATTCTGACCTTCAATTGTACATTTTGTATTGATTGTATCCACTTTTTGATTTGGCAATGCAAATTATGTGTTTGCATGCCAATAAAGCCCTTCGAATTAAAATTGAAGTGTGTGTGTGTGTGTGTGTGTGTGTGTGTGTGTGTGTGTGTGTGTGTGTGTCCGTGTGTGTGTGTGTGTGTGTGTGTGTGTGTGTGTGTGTGTGTGTGTGTCCGTGTGTGTGTGTGTGTGTGTGTGTGTGTGTGTGTGTGTGTGTGTGTGTGTGTGTGTGTGTGTGTGTGTGTGTGTGTGTGTGTGTGTGTGTGTGTGTATTGAGTATGGGGAATGTATACTATGTACAGCCAAATTATTTGGCAAAACACTATAAGATTTTTATGATAATAAAACATGGCATACATATTGTTTTTTTATCGATTTTCCTTGTGATGCCAGACAAATAGAAACTTGTCACAGTACACACGCGTTTCAAGGTGGCAGCGCTCCCATATACGTGACATAACGATGTGAAGGACAAACTCTTGTCTGGATGTCTGGAGAGGCACGGCTGACAGCTGTGCTCCGTCAGTGAGAGAGAGAGAGAGAGAGAGAGAGAGAGAGAGAGAGAAAAAAACATCAACTGATGGGAGAAAATGAGATGTCAACCACAACAACACGCCTAACAAGGATACAACGCTTTTGGCAGGAAGCACAAAGTCATAAACCCCCCCAAAAACGAACGTAACGTAAACAACAGTCTCTCTTAGGGGTCTGTCCTCTACATTAAGGTATCCGTGTTTAGGAAATGACGATGGGTGATGAAAGGTCGTGTTGAGATGGGGGGGGGGGGGTTTAGTCGTGTGTGTGTGTGTGTGTGTTTGCTTGTGTGAGCGTAAATGAGTTTGTGAAGGTGGTGTTTGTGCGCATGTGTACCGTATGTGCCGCGTGGCTGTGCGTGTGTGTCTTCGTCTTCCACTAATCTAGTGCTATCAGAAACCCTCCATCTCCATTTGACAGACTGTCGAGGTGAGATATCTGCTCTGCTCAATGCATTCGATCCACACGCACACGCGTACAGGCACACGCACGCACGCACACACACGTACACACACAGACACAGTCAGTAACTCACTATAGCTTCAGACATAATTATTCATCGTGATTGATTGACTAACTAAATAACTGCAGTTTTTATGTAAAGGGATACACAAAAATGCACAGTTAAGCACACGTGTCCCTCGTTACAAGCTAATTATCAATTAAACCATCTATCAGAATTAATGGTTTTTTGGATCTAGGCCTACTCAAAAACACCTCATTTGCGATAGCACCGTTTTACCCCTTTTCTTCATTTTCTTCTTCTTTAAAAAAAAGATATAAAACCCACAGGATACGGCTATTATCATAACGTATCACAATGCAATTAAAAGAGCCTAAAAATATTTTTCATTGCCAGTTTTAATGTTTTTTATTCTTGCTTAATGGCAGACATTAAGACTGCACTCACTCAATTCACAGGGTTGGAAATGGTAATTTGAAGCCGTTGTTGCAGACGCTTACGTTCCTCTGACTAATCAAACCGCTGGCCATTAACCCATTCTGACCGGGCACCCATTTTGGTGTTGGCATCACGTTATGCTTTAGCTATTGAAAAATAGCAGATCTACAAGCTCATATCGCGCCACCGAGTGGCGCGATACGAGCTTGTAGGTCTGCTATTTTTGAAAAATTCGAAGAACGACTGACATTTTTTAGAATCTGATCTCAGGTCAGAATGGGTTCATCAGACCAGTGTGTGTCCAGTGGAAACCTCGTATGAATCTGATCTCAGGTCAGAATGGGTTAAGAGTCTGTTCTAATTAAACTGCATCAGGATGAGAGGCATGCCATGCCAGGCTGACTTCATACTCTCTGGGCTGTGGGAGCGTCTGGCTGGCTGAGTGTGCTGCTATGAGGGGGGAAAAAAAGAAAGAATCCCGAGATGTGTAATTGACCGCACAACACTGCTGGATAAACCTTATGCATATGCTTTCTTTCCACCAGCAGTTTTTATCCCCCCACTCCTCTTCCCTGATACAGGCTCTGACTGTAATTCTCCGTAAGCGCCTCGCTGCATATATTCCTCTCATCCTTTCTCACTCCCTCACTTTGCCTTTTTCACGCTCTCCTTTACTTTGTCTTTCCTTCTCTCTCCATCTCGCCATCACCTCAGATCCAGTGTTGCCAAGTAACTATATAGTAAGTACATTTACTTACATTCAGGTAAATGTTTTGACATTTACGTTTAATTGTTTTGTACAGTATCTTTAATTGTTTTGTACAGTACTATATTATATGATTGTTTTGTATGTCTTTTATTATCATCGGCTGTAATAAAGTTTGATATATATATACTTTAGTACTGTTCCTATAGGATTTCTATATTTAAAAACTGTACTTTGTAGATTGAATATTTTCACAAAATGTACATTAACCACTTAAACCCTATATACATTTCGGCTATTTGAAAATAGACGATCTACAAGCTCACAATGGCATCAGTATCTGCATAATAAGTACATTTACTTTTGGTACGTACTTTTAAGGGCATTTTGATACCAATACTTTTGTACTTTTACGTACAAGTACATTTGGAATGCCAGAGTTTTACTGGCATTTAATGGCAGTATTGATACTTAACCCCTTCAGGACAGAATATATATTCATTGGGTGTGCAGTACTTAATTCAGACTAGTCATTGGTCCAAATACAGATAACTCTGTGGGTCCTGTGGGAAATAGTTTGAGAACCATTGACATATAGAAACATTGGATTTTCAGAAAACTGTGAGTACTTTTCCTACCACTGCTCTTCCCTGATACATTTGTAATTCTCTGCAAACGCCTCGCTGCATAACATTTCTCTCTCCCTTTGCTCACTCCCCTCACTCTCCCCTTTTTCTTTGCTCTCTCTCTCTCTCTCTCTCTCTCTCTCTCTCTCGCTCACCTCAGATCCATCCTGAGCCCTGCTTGTCATCTAAAATAAATAGCGGCGGTCTGAAAAACAAAACAGGGCATGGGGCAGGTGTCAGTCAGCCTGCAGACATTGATCATACCGCGGTGGAGAATCAATACCAGCTAAAATAACACTCTGTCTCTCTGCACACACGGGCGGCAGAGGCATACATATATGCACAAGACACGTGTCTGCTGCTAACCAATCCCATCTGTCTCACTCACCCGTCAATTTATTTTTTATTTAGCTATGTGTGTCCCTGGGTCTGTCTGTCCCTGGGTCTGTCTCTGGGTCTGTCCCTGGGCCTGTCTGTCCCTGGGCCTGTCTGTCCCTGGGTCTGTCTGTCCCTGGGTCTGTCTGTCCCTGGGTCTGTCCCTGGGTCTGTCTCTGGGTCTGTCTGTCCCTGGGTCTGTCTCTGGGTCTGTCTGTCCCTGGGTCTGTCTGTCCCTGGGTCTGTCTCTGGGTCTGTCTGTCCCTGGGTCTGTCTGTCCCTGGGTCTGTCTGTCCCTGGGTCTGTCTGTCCCTGGGTCTGTCTCTGGGTCTGTCCCTCCCTGGGTCTGTCCCTGGGTCTGACCCTGGGTCTGTCTGTCCTTGGGTCTGTCTCTGGGTCTGTCCCTCCCTGGGTCTGACCCTGGGTCTGTCTGTCCTTGGGTCTGTCTCTGGGTCTGTCCCTGGGTCTGTCCCTGGGTCTGACCCTGGGTCTGTCTGTCCTTGGGTCTGTCTGTCCAAGCACGAAAATAGTTATAGCGTCTGAACAGCGTCTGAACAGCGTCTGAACAGCGTCTGTTCACCACCAAGTGTCACAGCCTAACACACAGACACACACAGGCCAGGGAGGAGGGCTTGTACAGTACAGTACAGTACAGTACAGTACAGTACAGTACAGTACAGTACAGTACAGTACAGTACAGTACAGTACAGTACAGTACCACTCACTTCAGGCGGGTCTGATCTTTCTCACATACAGAGGTGCAAGCATAGTGGAAGGAGTGCTGAATTAGGGCTCCGGCAAGAGTCCTGAGAGCATTTTTGTTGACAAAAGAGGAAATTCTGCCCAATAATTGTGTGCTTTGATTTACTTTTTTGATCACCTTGGTTGCCATGCTTTCACCTTGTCAGTTTGTTGTCAAGAATACAGCCCAAATATGTAATCTCTCCTTTGCTGGAGATGACTACGGTATGTCATCAACTCTGACCTTGAAATCATGTGCAATAATTCTTATTGTCATCCATATAGTTCACTCACACGTGAGCGCACACACACACACACACACACACACACACACACACACACACACACACACACACACACACACACACACACACACACACACACGCGTCATTATGTGGTTGCCATAGCTACGACGGTCTTGCAAGAACCTGTGGATGCGTGAAGCGGTCCGTCCTCTGCCTAAGCCCATGCACGCCTGGCTCTGTTACGTCTGCCTCTTCTGCCCTGCCGCAACTAAGTGGTCCAAATGAATGGCGTGAGGTCTCTGTTGCCCATTCTGTCCAAAATGCTTTTACAATGCGCTTTACTTTCTCCCATTCTCACACTGACAGAAAGTGGAGGAGGCCAATCGCACAATTAAGGCACGCTCACCGGGAGCTCACTCAAGAGCACTTATATACAAGATATGTATATATTATGCACAACATTTAGGAGAGAATATCGCAACTGTTCTTGACTAATATGACCGCCGCGAACAACTTGGGAACTGTGAACAATTCTCTATCCGGGTCAAAATACCCGAAAATGACCACACCCTTTTTTTTTAAATGACCGCTAATTCAAACATGGCTCTATCTTCTAAACCGTTGGAGCTACAGATTTTCTGAGGTGCTCAACATTTTCAGAATAGTCATGTTTGTTGAACCCGTGACCGAGCCAGCAACCCTCCGGGTCATCATAGTGGCCAAATCCAATATGGCCGCCAGTCCGGCCACCTGAAAAGGTTTTGTCTATAGAACTTTTGAACCTGATGAGCTATGAATGCAAACATCGTGTCCAAATGATGTTCGACAATTAGAAACATGTTGGAATGGTTATCTTTACATGGGTGTGGCTGAACATTTATTTTGCATATTTCAAAGATGGCAAAGAAATAACCCCCGACGTCTGTTTTTTTGTGGCGGATTCGCATTGGATAAACAAAGTCTGTATTTTACTTGAAATTACAGACATTCTGAAACATAAAGAACCATTCATTTGTAGTAGGCCACTCTATATGAGGACGTTTTATTTATAATTTCATAGTAGGCTACTACATGCTATATAATAAAACAATTGTGCACCCTTGGTTGCAGACCATATAGAGAACTTTGAGTTTAGGCCACAAATCAGCAAGTCCTGCACTGAAACGCGTGACGCGTCCGCAAACCTGCAGTTGTGAGCTGTATTATTCATATAATGTAAAAAGGGACATATTCGGGAACAGCGCGTTCACACGCATACTTGGTCGGCAGGCACAGGTAAAAGGACAAAGGGAGTTGTCTGTCTGTCTGTCTGTCTGTCTGTCTGTCTGTCTGTCTCTCTCTCTCTCTCTCTCTCTCTCTCTCTCTCTCTCTCTCTCTCTCTCTCTCAATGAAACGGAGAGCAAAATATGGCTCTATCCTTTGACAAAACATTAGAATGCCTGACCATAGGCCCTGAAACAATATGACCGTCATGTTTCGTCATGTTTCATATCGCAATGAACACGTGGGGATGTCACAATAGGCGAGGAATGCATGATTCTCACATCCACACGGTGCGCACGGTGCGCTGGTGTAGCTGTCAGACCAACTTTACGCACGAGAAAGTTTCACATGGCTATGCACACGCCACGCATAGACTTGTTGTTGGTGTCCTGCGCAATGTCATTTGGCCATGGGTCCTTCTTGGTAGGTTAATAATATCCACAGTTTCTCAGTAGCGGTCTTCAGTGTAACCTATTATTCAAGCTTCGCCCTCCGCGCCAATACAAATGAAATTGTCGGGTGGCCACTGTGGACTGGACTAGTAGTATAGGCTGATATTATTTATTATTGGATGCAGCATATATGCAGAGCCTTTGCTCTGCATGCGATTTCCACAGCACAGCAATGCATTCTCCTCAGACATATTCATAATATCTTGCTAAAGAGTGTATAAAATAACCCATACTGAGTAGCCTACATTTCCATCTACAAGGCTCAAATCTCATGTGCATGGCAGCAATGTAAACTGTGCATAGCCTATATTGTTGGATACACTGCTCTCCAGTAATTCATTGCATCATTCCAGCTGTGCAAAAGTAGCCTATAGGTCAAGTCCGATCAATTAGGCTATAGCCTGTCACACAGCGAGGTCTGAAATGCCATAACGACATGAAAAACCGTAACGACATGCATTATCAGGGCTTTTCAGCAAAACCATGTCCTCACGCGTAAAAACTGGATTATTTCTTCAAATAGACCGGAGGATCAATCAGGAGGGCTAATACTTTATTGGCATGTAACACTGGTTGGACGTGCACGACTGTGCGACGTGTATATCTGTGCACCAACTTTATTTAAGAAGCTAGGTTCAAGGTTCCCGAAGGGCAAATTGGGTTGCAGCATATACAATACATTAAAAAATGAGACAGTACAAATAAACAAACAGTTCACATAGCAGATACCAAAGTACAAAGGTGCACATAACCATTATAGTGCAGGCGTTAAAGTGCTATGCGACAGGTCATAAAAAGTGCGTGCATAGACATTAGGCACGAGACCAATACAGTAAAAAGTAAAAAAGTGCTTATCATAGGTTATCGACCTAGATCTAGCCACAGCAGCATTTAGTGTGCAAATAGAGACAGGGACAAAGGAATGTTTGTGCCTATTTTTTGTGGCACAATTAAGGGACTCGCAAGCGAAGGCCGGATGGGAGAAGGATGTACTCTCCGTGTAGAGGGTGAGCATTCAATTCAATTCGAATGAGAAATTGGCATGAGAAAACGTACGTTTACATTGCCAAAATAAAACAATGTATACTATTTACAAATAAATATTGGATATAAATAGGAATCAAATAAAGGTGTAAACAGAGCTGTGTTATATATTAGCACTTTGGGTAATACTATCTTGTGAAACTATAAAAAGATTGTGCCTTTTCTGTCAGAGATAGTTATACAATATACATCCATAGAATACGTTAGCTTTATACTTTTGATAAACAGTGTAAACATATGATTTGTATTCCTTAAGGTGCTTGTATTCCATTTTACATCCTTCTCCTGTCACAGCAGCTCACAAGTCTCGCTGCTGTGTTTTCACATTGTTGTACTTCACCCAACAGATATGGGAGTTTTTTGTCATTAGTCATGTTTTCAAACTCTCTTTGGGTGATTGTAAGTCTGTGGAAAGTATATGTCTCTGATGTCTTGGTACAGTGGACAGACGGTTAGGAAGTGTAGCTCAGTCTCTACCTCGTTTTGTGTGCAGTGGGTGCACAGGTCTCTCAATCGTAAGACTATGTCTACTATTCAGTTGTTCACCGAGTCTATATCGAGTTAATGTTTTCCTTAGTTTTGGGTCAGTTACTGTGCTCAAGTATTCTGCTACTGTGTATGTAGAGCTAAATAGCATTTAATTTTGCTCTGGTTTTGAGTAGATCTTTTCCAGTGTGTGAGATAGCTTTCTTTTTGTTTTCTTATGATTTGGTGTAGTCCCGTACTTGTAGGCATCAGGCAGGAAACCTCAAATCGGGGTCAAAAGTACCCAAAATTCCCTGTGATCAGGAGCCTCATAATTTTAGGGCCTTCCCAATAAAAGCCTTGAATGAATCCGACCGACACGTTTCTTCAAGTAGCCTATATACTTCTTGGAATAGTTAATTTGGTATTATCCATCCATCTTTTATTCCAACTCGTAGCGACTGGCGAGACTATACAACCTAACAGGGGGGACCAAAACAAAGTGACGGCGGGAAAAGAAAACGAAACCACAAACCGGAAAAAGATTGGTATTATTTCTTACCACAGCGATTTAAAAACACACACCAGACTTTCCTCCGAGGTGGAAAGTCTGGTGACGCAAGGTAAGCCATTTCTCTGGTTCTGATCCGGTCTGGAGTCTGGACTGGAAATAACTTTATGTTATCACAGGCAGCCGGAACATACGACCTGCCTACTACTTTAAAATGTTATTTTTGTTTTTGTGTGTGTGTGTGTGTGTGTGTGTGTGTGTGTGTGTGTGTGTGTGTGTGTGTGTGTGTGTGTGTGTGTGTGTGTGTGTGTGTGTGTGCGTGTGTGTGTGTGTGTGTGTGTGTGTGTGTGTGTGACTATCGGCCTGCAGGCTATGTTTCACACTAGTCCGCAGATTGCTGTGCAGATGTTGTTTTGCAATTTTTCACAAGGATTGGGGAAAACAAGGGAGATATGAGAGAGGGAGAGATAGGGAGTGAGAGAGTGGGCATTTGTGTGTGTGTGTGTGTGTGTGTGTGTGTGTGTGTGTGTGTGTGTGTGTGTGAGAGAGAGAGAGAGAAGGGAAGAGAGAGCCCCCTGCTCCGCATTAATTCTCTGTTTGACAGTCAGAGCATGCTCTTCCCTGTGAGATTAGACAGATAAAATGTGTGCACGCGTGCATGTGTGTGCAAGAGAGAGACAACGTGCATGTGTGTGCAAGAGAGAGACAACGTGCATGTGTGTGTGCGTGTGCGTGCGTGAGTGCGTGCGTGCGTACACTCCTACCCCCCTCCCCAATGAGATTACGCTGATTTGTCAGTGATGCAGGAGTTCATCCATGATTAATAGCCCAGCGTGCAGGAAACAATGTTATTCTCCATTAGCTACCTGTGGGACACGCCCGTACCACAGCCAGCCGCACGCTCGCTCGCTCGCGCGTGCGTGCGTG
>NC_137866.1:7899865-7922365 GCF_963924005.1 Protomyctophum bolini
CTGCGCTTCAGCTGACAACCCTTGAAGAGCCACATACTGTACTGCCTCTCAGAGAAATAACAAATAACAGATATGACAAAAAAAACTTAAACGGCATTCGATCTGTGAGATCCAGATAGAGAGTTAGTTGCACAGTGCTATACTTGCATAAACGTACATAATGGTATGTGTAATTGATTTATATTTAAAATATATATATAGAACCCCCCCCCCCCCCCCCCCCCCACGATCTACAAGCTCCCAACACACTGAGATATGACGCGTTGTAAGCTTGTTCTCGATTCAAAAAATCATAAACTGAAGTTTATTGCTTTTGAAGAATGTTAGATTTGTATTATTTCATGAAACACATTGTGCAAATTCATTTGAAAATCTTCTGAAATAATGTTTATTTCACGTAGGCTAGTAGGCCTAAACGAAAAAAGGGATATTCACTTTATGTGTGCCGGCCCATTGCATACAAACTGTATATGACTGGCAGTGCATGCATGCCTGTAATGAACCGAAAAGGCTTTGATAGTGGTTGTGCAAACACACTCTCTTGCCCCACACACACACACACACACTCTCGCACTCACACTCACACTCACACACACACACACACACACACAGTCACACACACACACAGTCACACAGTCACACACACACACACACACACACACACACACACACACACACACACACACACACACACACACACACACACACACACACACACACACACACACACACACTTCATTATCCTACAAATTGCATTTTTATCAGTGTCGAGAAAGTTTTGTAACTGGAGACGGCGTGCATGCGAGATTGAAATTAAATCAGCATCAGCTGAGTTGATCCAACAGAATGCTCTGAACGGGCTCCTTTTTTCCTCATATCAGTGACATATCCGTCTGAGTGAAAAAATCCCATATCTTTGGTAACTTACTGGATATCGGGTTCAAAGGAGCGATACGAATCAGGCGAGATCTGGGAAGGGGGTCGTGGGATGGGAGGGGGCGGATCTATTTTTTAAAAGTGGGATATATAGAACATGGTGTTTCGTGATTCTTTGCTCTCTCTTTGCACTTAATTGATTCGTTTCCACTGGGACCTCCTCGCCTTGGCTATAACCCATTCTGACCGGGCACCCATTTTGGTGTTAGCATCAAGTTATGCTTTAGCTATTGAAAAATAGCAGATCTACAAGCTCATAGCGCGCCACCGAGTGGCGCGCTACGAGCTTGTAGGTCTGCTATTTTTGAAAAATCGAAGAGCGACTGACATTTTTAGAATCTGATCTCAGGTCAGAATGGGTTAATCAGACCAGTGTGTGTCCAGTGGAAACCTCGTATGAATCTGATCTCAGGTCAGAATGGGATAACAGGAAAAAGCAATGGTCCCTGTGCATGCAGGCAGGTAGGAAATCGGAGAACTTGTAACCCATATTGCGGCGCCTCCCTTCACAAATACAGTCAAGGAGATAAGAAGAGTAATACCCGGGCCAGCTGCTTTCTTGGAAATGGAGATCTGATTTACAAACACGCAGCTGATATAAAAATCCATTTCCCTGGAAATAGAAGGAAAAAGGAATAATGTGTGCTTCTTTAATGCTGTGCGGCCGGGCGTGCCGGGACAGCCTGTGTGTGTCTGGATGGAGGAAAGAAGGCAAATAGAACTGTTTGTTGTCTGCTTTATAATGGGCTGGCAGTGGTGGAGGGCACGAGAAAACATATGAGGAATAGGAGAGACACGGGCGGGCGGGCGGGCGGGCGGGCGGACGGACACAGACAGACAGACAGACAGACAGACAGACAGACAGACAGACAGACAGACAGACAGACAGACAGACAGACAGACAGACAGACAGACAGACGGGCAGGGCGGGTGTAGTGTATAGGTTAGAACAAAAATAGCTCGTCCACATATGACGTAAATTCTCCATTCATTGTCAATGGGAATTTAATGTTTGAGAATCTACGAGAGTGAAAAAATGAGTGAGAGACAGAGAGACAGAGAAAGAGAGAGTGTGTGTGTGTGTGTGTGTGTGTGTGTGTGCGTGCATATGGTAGTTAGGCCCCTGAGAGTTGTATAGAGAACGGCAAGGCCCTAGAGAGTTTCACAGCAAGAAATCACAGTTGAGCTGTCACGCACTGCACGCACACACGCACGCGCACACGCACGCGCACACACACGCACACACACACACACACACACACACACACACACACACACACACACACTTCATTGTAACCATTACTCAAATCTTTTGGGTCTCCGTTTACCACTGGCATAACACAACCTCCCCCCCGGTACCCATGCTCCACTTTACTGGCAGCAACATGCACTGCATAAATCTAAAATCTACCACACTTTGTCCACAGGGGAATTAGGCACGCACGCACACACGCACACATTTCTAAAACAGCCTAATTTAATTAAAATATGCCCCCAAATTGCTAATTATATACAGTATATAAATAATATATGGCAATTTGGGTATAATTATAATATATATGAAACCATCTAAATATGTCCTTTTTTGTTTTTTACTGAGCATTCCGACTCGCTCAACACTAACTCTGTCTCTAACCCTAACCTAACCTGAACCGCACGCCGTAGCCACGCAGTCACTATGGCAGTGTTTCCGATAGCCACTCTGTTACCACAAGATTCCATGTATGTCAGACCTCCATTCAACCTGGGATTAGAATGCATGAAAGTATTAGACAAATCAATGATAAAAAGACAGACATAGAGAGAGTGAGAGAGAGCTATAGAGAGAGAGAGGGGGGGGGGGTGGAGCATTGCTATCGCAGCTTGTATCTTAAGCAGTCCATTGTCCATTTAAAGCTTCCTTTTCAAACTTTCTTGCAGGTTAAGCCCATGTCTGTCTGCGTGCGTGCGTGCGAAATAGAGAGAGAGTACATTCAGGCGGTACGGCTGGTAAAGTGGAGCATGGAAACAGGCCAGGGAAACTCATGTTTTGCCAAAAGTCTTCACTGATAATACGGATGCAAAGAAGTATGCCTGTGTGTGTTTGTTCAAGTATTTCAAATGTGTCGCGACTCTGTCGGATAAATCTAGGTTTTATTATTAAAGTTTACAAATGTGACCAGATTTGACTCAGGGACTGCCATTGGATTGTTTTGAATTTTCGTTTGTCCATGTCATATGAATGCAGGGAATCATAGCTTCAAATTGACATATTATAGTTGTTCAGTTTGACCGGTTTTGGAGATTAGAGTAATGTCTTGCAGAAAACAGCGAGTTGAGAAAACAGGCTTGAAAGGGTCACTTCTGTGGTCTCTAACATTACACCTAGCTACAGGTTTAACCCATTCTGAACGGGAACCCATTTTGGTATTAGCATCATGTCATGCTTTAGCTATTGAAAAATAGCAGATCTACAAGCTCATAGCGCGCCACCGAGTGGCACGCTACGAGCTTGTAGGTCTGCTATTTTTGAAAAATCGAAGAACGACTGACATTTTTAGAATCTGATCTCAGGTCAGAATGGGTTAATCAGACCAGTGTGTGTCCAGTGGAAACCTCGTATGAATCTGATCTCAGGTCAGAATGGGTTAAGCATTTATTTCATACAGTATTTACATGTCGATTTCAGCTCTGACAGTCATGCTCTAATAGTAGTAGTATGTGAAGAGTGCTATTAACTCATTTTGGTGAAGCTCCTCCTCTGGTGAAAAGCTGGAATGCAGGCTCACAAATGGAACCAAATGGACCCTTACCGGGTCCATTTGGTTCCATTCGTACACTCTCAGAGTTATTGAAATTAAAACGTTTGAGCACCGCTGTGCTGCACTAAACGGAACAGAGCCTTCATTAGTATAATTGCTAAGACCTCATGTGGAAGTATAAAGGAAGAGGCCCACTTTCTGTCCAATGTGGCTGCTGTGCTTAGAGCCAATTAAGTAGCCTTGGGAATAATGGTTCCCAAGCAATAGGGCCCATAGGTCTATACAGTTTCCGTAGGAAATGGTGAAATAAATGGTAAATGGTGCATTAAAGCTCTTTTATCCAAAGCGATTTACATAGATTGTGCAAAATTGCATTCACCCATACACCGACGATGGCAGAGGAAACCATAGGGAGCAATTAGAGGTTCATAGACGTCAGTGTCTCAAGGACACTTGGACACTATACCGTATACCTCTGGAGGAGCCCCGGGATCCAACTGGGAACGTCGCGGTTCCCATCCGGTCATTCTACCGACCACTCTACCCCCTGAGCCACTGGGGCAGTGGGAGGATACATGATGCTAGTGTTATGTTGCAGGGACTTCTACCCAGTCTGTTATTTCACCAGGGGTGTAAAGTAACTAAGTACAATCACCCGAGTACTGTTAACCCATTCTGACCTGAGATCAGATTCATTACGAGGTTTCCACTGGACAACACACTGGTCTGATGAACCCATATCTGACCTGAGATCAGATTCTAAAAAAATGTCAGTCGTTCTTCGATTTTTCAAAAATAGCAGACCTACAAGCTCGTAGCGCGCCACTCGGTGGCGCGCTATGAGCTTGTAGATCTGCTATTTTTCAATAGCTAAAGCATAACATGATGCTGACACCAAAATGGGTTCCCGGTCAGAATGGATTAAGTACAATGTAGAGATTTCCCATTTTCAAATACTTTTACGCCACTACAATTAATTATATTATTAATGAGTGGTTATTATGATGAAACATGCATTATCCACTTCAGCCCTATACTGTACTATTTGGCCATTCGAAAATAGTAGATCCACAAGCTCGCAATGCGTCGCATTAGCTTGTACAATAGATCTGCTATTTTCAAAAGATTTGTTTAATTTGTACAGTTGAAAACTTGTGAAATGGGACATGCATAATGAGTACTTTTGGTACTTTAAATATGTTGATACCAATACCTTTGCACTTTAACCCATTCTGACCTGAGATCAGATTCATACGAGGTTTCCACTGGACACACACTGGTCTGATTAATTAGTCAAGTAAACTTTGAATTCCGGGACTTTTATTTGTAACATCAAAGTCCGGTCCGGAGTATTTTTCTACATTGCAATATTGATACAGTACATTTTCCAGCACCCACTTCTTTACAGCTGTGACACCTTTGATGTGACAATAAAGCTAAATTCTGATTCTGAGAGTAGCTGAAATGTGGCAGTGTGACCAAAATCTGGTCTAAAGAAGGTTGTTCCCCATAAGGCCACCACCAAGCTAAGTAAAACCGCTTTGGTTTTAGTGTTCCTTTTTACCTAAAATAAGAATAAGAATTAGAATAAATTACAATCCACTTTAAAATTGGACTCCATGATCTCAATGGGCAATTTAAAGACGTGCTATCTAATCTTGTTGTTCTAAATAGTCACTGTTTTAATTAAGTTCTTCTTATTGTTGTTTTCATACTCTGTTCTTTGCTGGTTGTTTTACAATATATATATATCTAATTTAGCTGCTGTTATTGTTTTTAATATTATTACACTGTTGTTGACTTGTTGCATTGTGCATTTTGTAATCTCGGCATTATTGAAAATGTGGGCATGCATTCAATGTATTTCTGAGAAAACAAATAAAGGTGAATGAATGGATGGATGGATGGATGGAATGAATGAATGAATGAATGAATGGATGGATGGATGGATGAATGGCCACTCAGTCGGTCACCAAGACAGTCATGGACAAGAGGATTTTGGCACAACAGATTTTGGATAATTGCTTTTGTTGATTTAATTTGCTTTAAATTCGTCGTTACAAATTGCCTCTCAGAGGACTTTACTTTCTAAAGGCCTATTCATAGTCTGGATGGTGAGGTGACCACCGCTCCGGTGGTGAGGTGACCACCGCTCCGGTGGTGAGGTGACCACCGCTCCGGTGGTGAGGTGACCACCGCTCCGGCGGTGAGGTGACCACCGCTCCGGCGGTGAGGTGACCACCGCTCCGGCGGTGAGGTGACCACCGCTCCGGCGGTGAGGTGACCACCGCTCCGGCGGTGAGGTGACCACCGCTCCGGCGGTGAGGTGACCACCGCTCCGGCGGTGAGGTGACCACCGCTCCGGCGGTGAGGTGACCACCGCTCCGGCGGTGAGGTGACCACCGCTCCGGCGGTGAGGTGACCACCGCTCCGGCGGTGAGGTGACCACCGCTCCGGTGGTGAGCTGACCACCGCTCCGGCGGTGAGGTGACCACCGCTCCGGTGGTGAGCTGACCACCGCTCCGGCGGTGAGGTGACCACCGCTCCGGCGGTGAGCTGACCACCGGAGCTGAAATAACGTTGAGCGGTGGTGAGTAAAAACAGAGAGAAGGGCTGGAGCGGTGGTCACCTCACCGCGGCTCGTGACGTCATGTTGTAGTTCGGTGGTCACCTCACCACCGAAAATCCAGACTATGTATGAGCCTTTAGTGTAAAACACACGAGGGATCGTGACAAATAATAAACGATGCGAAAATCGCAGAATATTTGACAACAGATTACTAACAGATTTACTCATTCGTACAGCTGCGTGATTTTATATTCATGCTGAAAAATGAACCAATTGCTTTGAGAAATAAATTACGCCTCATTATCGCCTCGTTACACTCGCGATCTGCGCGGCTGTCACCCATGTCAATACAGCGGTTAATAGCGGCTAATTAATTGCATGATATAAACGCTACCGGAGTGTAAGGCCCTTAACCACTTAAACCAGGAGTATTCAACTAAATTAGGCATGCAGCGAGCCACAATTACAAAAATTACTTAAGGTTGGGGGCCGCAAGACAACAAAGGAGGTAACGCTTTACCATTTTACCGGAAAAAGCAAAGGTTACATTGTATACTTTTTGAGTGGCATATCAACATAAAAGAACACAACATGCATGAGTTTTGAGTGCGCAGTTTGTTCTCCCTTACATCTGTAGCTCCTTATTTCTTATAGTTTTGAGTGGAGCTTTTCCATCACACCAAATGAATAATTCTCCATCTCATCAATTAGCTTTCACACAATTCCATCCTTCTCATCATGCTTCATCCAATCACTCATAGTGTCCTGGGCTGAATGTCACCATGACCTAACTCTCAACTAATGGTTCATGAAACATGTCATAAGAGCCTGCAGGGGCCTAATCAACTAGGTACGTACTAGTTGAATATATATTATATTTAAAAGAAACGTTCATTAGTTCGAAACCCGTCACCATGTCAGCCTGCCCCCAATACTCTTCCCAAGAAGACGCATCCGTGCAATATGGACACATGCATTGAAATACCTACAGTACTTGCTGTTTTCTCAAACTCAAGATCAAAGCCATGTGCGAAGGTCTGACACAGAGATGATACTCTTAACCCATTCTGAACGGGAACACATTTTGGTGTTAGCATCATGTTATGCTTTAGCTATTGAAAAATAGCAGATCTACAAGCTCATAGCGCGCCACCGAGTGGCGCGCTACGAGCTTGTAGGTCTGCTATTTTTGAAAAATCGAGGAACGACTGACATTTTTAGAATCTGATCTCAGGTCAGAATGAGTTAATCAGACCCAGTGTGTGTCCAGTGGAAACCTCGTATGAATCTGATCTCAGGTCAGAATGGGTTAAACATAAAAATGTGTAAATGCAGTATGTAGTCTCATACGACCTCTATAGCACATAATGGACATAGATGTGAACTATACTGCAGCACACAACAATTTATATTTATATTGCATTTATACTTTTATGTATACTTTTTCCCCCCCATCTACACCAAATCTCTTCGCCAAACCTAGTCGATGTACAAGCTTGCAACTCAAAGTGTTGCTTGTTGTGAGCTTGTAGATGGCTGTGAGTGCGTGCGCGCACGCGTGTGCAGTGTGTGTGTGTGTGTGTAGTTAAGTTAAATCTTTTTTTAGCCCGCTTTCAAAAGACTGAAACCAAATGACATTGTTGGTGTGTGGTGTGTGTGTGACTGCAGAGGTTTCATGCGTGTTAGAGGCGTTCTATTGTGTAACAACTACAAGGGAAATGCATGCATACACTCTATATTCATCCAGTGGGCCTCCGTGAAGCGCTAACGTGATTACACATACTTAACCCATTCTGACCTGAGATCAGATTCTATACGAGGTTTCCATTGGACACACACATGTCTGATGAACCCATTCTGACCTGAAATCAGATTCTAAAAATGTCAGTCGTTCTTCGATTTTTCAAAAATAGCAGACCTACAAGCTCGTAGCGCGCCACTCGGTGGCGCGCTATGAGCTTGTAGATCTGCTATTTTTCAATAGCTAAAGCATAACATGATGCTAACACCAAAATGGGTTCCCGGTCAGAATGGGTTAATATTCGGAGTAAAAATGCATTGGATTTTAATTTAATTAAAAGAAGAGGAACACGTGTCACGTGACGTGTCCAGAGCTGATGAGAGTAGCAAGAAGGATGGACGAGGGAAAGATTGCCTATTGATCTGGGAAAAGGGACAACATTGAAGGGATAGTGCATGAGGCACATCCACGTGACTCAGTATACTGTAGTACCCCTATACAGTAGGTGCTGCAGGACAAACAACAATACGTCAAATCAAATAATGTCCACAGTTTATCGTTTATCGCTTGACTCAACGGTTTTGATCACACGAGAATCTACATCAGGAATTTTCCTTTCCGTCGCCCATTAACTAAGACCTGACGCCGATTCTATACAGATGTCTTCTCAATCTAACTAAAATTTACTAAATGTTGTTATATCAGTGGTGTTCAATCTCATGCCAATGACCCCCCGAATTATATATATTTGGCCTCGAAATTTTAGGGTTTAAAGAAAATGTGCATGTGTATCTGCTATTTTAGTACAACATTAAAAATGATATGGATAATATTAGAATTTGAAAATAACTAAAATGCACTAACATGCTCCGAAAGCCCCACAAGCCCCGACGTAACCACCTGGAGTTAAAACCCTGGGCATGGAAACCCAAACACCCACCGCTCACGCCAAGAGGAAATCCCTCCCTGGCAAAGACAACATAAGCTTCTGGCACACAGCAACAACTTCAGTACACGTGCCGTCGCGATGGGTAAGACAAAACAAGTACTCTATTTGGACATAATGACAAATACGGTACGATTTTGTACTAGACTTTCTTTTTAGGTTTGGTCCATCAGCCAAAACCCTCACAGTACACAGCCCAAGGTGTCTATACCACCAACACGTGACCAGGACACTCCACAGTGGCAGAACTGTGTGGAAACAGCCAAGGGCTGGGAGCGCTGTCTCCATGGCAACCACTAAATGGAGCCAGCAGTGTTTTCACCCACAGAAAACCTGCCTTTGACACGCTGCCCTGTGTAGTTAACCTTTGATCTCAGAGAGGCACACACGTGCACACACACACACACACACACACGCACGCACGCACACACACACACACACACACACACACACACACACGCACGCACGCGCGCACGGGTGCACGCACGCACACACACAGAGCATGGTTTGAGCCAAGCTGGAGTTGACTTGGGGCGCATGCAGCACTTAGGTTGCCCCAAGGCCTTGACAGAGGTTAACCAGGCTTTCACACCTAGCCTTCCACACGCCGTGATGGAGCCACGGGCCCATGGCGGGGGAAACTATGGTGGTAGGAGGGAGGGAGGATATAGAAGCTCTGCTCTGGGACCTTTAGGAGAGGACTGTGGATATGAATCTATGGTGGTGGAGGGAGGATATAGAAGCTCTGCTCTGGGACCTTTAGGAGAGGACTGTGGATATGAATCTATGGTGGTGGAGGGAGGATATAGAAGCTCTGCTCTGGGACCTTTAGGAGAGGACTGTGGATATGAATCTATGGTGGTGGAGGGAGGATATAGAAGCTCTGCTCTGGGACCTTTAGGAGAGGACTGTGGATATGAATCTATGGTGGTGGAGGGAGGATAGAGAAGCTCTGCTCTGGGACCTTTAGGAGAGGACTGTGGATATGAATCTATGGTGGTGGAGGGAGGATATAGAAGCTCTGCTCTGGGACCTTTAGGAGAGGACTGTGGATATGAATCTATGGTGGTGGAGGGAGGATATAGAAGCTCTGCTCTGGGACCTTTAGGAGAGGACTGTGGATATGAATCTATGGTGGTGGAGGGAGGATATAGAGGCTCTGCTCTGGGACCTTTAGGAGAGGACTGTGGATATGAATCTATGGTGGTGGAGGGAGGATATAGAAGCTCTGCTCTGGGACCTTTAGGAGAGGACTGTGGATATGAATCTATGGTGGTGGAGGGAGGATATAGAAGCTCTGCTCTGGGACCTTTAGGAGAGGACTGTGGCTATGAATCTATGGTGGTGGAGGGAGGATATAGAAGCTCTGCTCTGGGACCTTTAGGAGAGGACTGTGGATATGAATCTATGGTGGTGGAGGGAGGATATAGAGGCTCTGCTCTGGGACCTTTAGGAGAGGACTGTGGATATGAATCTATGGTGGTGGAGGGAGGATAGAGGCTCTGCTCTGGGACCTTTAGGAGAGGACTGTGGATATGAATCTATGGTGGTGGAGGGAGGATAGAAGCTCTGCTCTGGGACCTTTAGGAGAGGACTGTGGATATGAATCTATGGTGGTGGAGGGAGGATATAGAAGCTCTGCTCTGGGACCTTTAGGAGAGGACTGTGGATATGAATCTATGGTGGTGGAGGGAGGATATAGAAGCTCTGCTCTGGGACCTTTAGGAGAGGACTCTAGGATATGCCCTGAAGTAATTCTTGTGCTAAAGTACCAACCACCGTACTGTGCACGGATCAGAATTGGGATCTTTTGTCAGCCATTGTCACTTTATGCATATAATGCCTATGAATGCACAGCATTGCTTCTGCACTGCAGGCACTAACACTTACACCCTGTACATGTTTGGTGCTGCTGATGTTTACGCTTGCATGAGAGATTTGATATTCTGCCTATTTATTTCTATATACAGGTTTAATGTTTGTTTTTAGTTCAATGTTTGTATTAAAAACGCCATTGACAATAAAAAGGGAACATTTACGTCATATTGTCCCTCATTACGTCATATTGTTAATGGCATTTAATGTTTGTGTTTGCACCGTTTGTTTTACATCACCATTACATCACCATATCTAACTCATGTTGATACTTCCGTATTAATCCCCCTCACTTCACACGGGTGTGACTTTTTGAGGGGTGCTAGCCCGTCCTATGTCCAGCTTTGAGGGTCTGTGTAAACACAAGCATCGAAGACAAAAGTGAGGACGCAAATTGTGATTGGCCAGATTGTGATGATGTATGCTGACATTATGATGATGAGAGCACCCCTCACTTCACACGTGTGTGATTTTTTTTCCTTCTTTTTGAGTATGCACCTTATGTACATTGATATTGTAGTAACTGACTTATCTGACTTGTTTTTTCCTTTATTTCTGTCTCTTTTCTTATGAATATGTTTGTGCACCTCAAAATAATTTCACGCTCTCACACCTGCAGTGACAACTTGTGTGCTGTGACAATAAACTAGTTGTTTCTGAAGTCATTGAAATGAAATCACAACTGCATTCTCGTTGTTTTATGAATTTAAGTGGTTGTGAAATGAAAACCAACCTTTTTTTTTTTTTAAGGTTGAATATCTTTCCGGCCCACGCCTTTCTCTCATGATTTCTGCCCCCCACTTTCTTTTATCCTGAGCTGCAGCAGCTATAGCTGACTGACATGGAAACGGTTACCTCCAGCCTTTTGTTCTAGCTGAGCTCATTGGCTAAAAGTGGCATGGATGTAAATTCAGACTGGATTAGCATACATTAGCATGTGTTAGGGACTTGACCAGGGATTGGTGCAAACTTGGCGTGTGGAGGGAGCAGGATTCCCTGGGATTTCTGTGAAGCAGGAGACAGCCAGGTATGGCAGTTATCCACTGATATGCTAATGAGCCGTAGCGGTGCGCCACAGCTCGCTAGTCCTGATGGCAGGGGCCCACCGTTGACAAAAGAGATTATGTCCATGTGCTTCGAAGATTAATACGGAAGCCCATTCAATATGTCTAAGGCTTCCGTATAATTGGCGTCACCATTAATAGAAAGTCATACCTTATAGTGTTGCAGCAATGATTAATGGTTGGCCAATAGACATGCGCGTGGTCTTGTTTGCTGTAGGTAATTACTAGACTTTATTCAAAACAGGATAATCTCCTTTCCAGACCCAAGACGACGGCAATGACAGTGTTGCAAACAACATCAGAGCAGCACTGTATAGAAACTCTGAGGGATCTTTCAACAGTGCTAACAGCTTTTAGCTCAGAGAGCGCAGGCACTACGTTCTTCCACACAACGCCTGTGCTTTTCACTCAGGTTGTCTAGAGATACTGCACATCGCTGTGTGTCTCCCTTAAAAGGATCTGTGCAATTATTTTGTGACCTTTGAGGCTGATACTGTTTGCTTCCTGAAGACAAATAAAACTCTTAAAGTCTCACTAAAAGACTGCAATGAAATTAAGCTCTGCGTATTTATAAATTCACACTAAAACACTGCAATGAAAGTAAGCTCTAGCTTTTTTTTCTTTTTACATATCACCATTGTCAATAAAGCTATTGAAGAAAAGAATAAATGTGTATAATGAAAAGATTAGTATAATTATACAGTAAATATTAAGTTGACCATTTATCTTTCAAAGACAGTCAAGTTAGAAATATGCCAATAATTGTTTAGTGATGTTGTCGGATCCCTCCCTTTTAACAAGGGGGGGAACATGGACAGATTGCCACATTTTGGAATGACCTTTTGAGTGAGAGTGAAGTTAAAAAATGCTTGTTAAGGGTTTGCCAATAATATGCACTTTTATAATACAAGATAGAGCGGGTAACACTGTAAAATGTTTTACTAGCAAAAATTACAATTGGTATATTAACAGCTTCTGCAATACCAGGAACAACCGATATATGCGGTGCCATCATGCAAACAATACACTTTGGAAGCCCCTCTTCTACTACCTGGCTGAAAACAGCTCTGAAACCAACAAGATAATATAGTGTTTTATCTGCTCTGTTTCTATAACTCTGACTTCCACTGTGATGGCCTGGCTCTGCTGTCAGGAACCGTTTGAGTCACGATTCAACATCGCTGAGGTGTTTGAAGAGTAAGACTGATGTGCCGGAGCTACCCACCACTAGCACTTCCACAACAGTGAGGTGCGAATGCTTCGATGGTCCATGCTGTATATAGTGTTGATTTTGTCGACAAAACCATGACGAAAAATGTTTGTCGATTCGGTCAACAAATGAAAACAAGACTACGAGGGACTAATGGCGAAGAGATCCAGTAGAACTAAAAAGAGAAGTAATTTTATGTTGGGTACGACACCATCAAGGCCCGCCAAGATACATGAACAATACTAAATCATTTCAGATGGCTAAAACTACATTTTATTCAAAAGACTGACTAAAAAACTAAAAAGTGGATGTGACGGGAGGCGGTCGCTGGTCCTTGGTGTGGGTCACATGGATGTGACGGGAGGCGGTCGCTGGTCCTTGGTGTGGGTCACATGGATGTGACGGGAGGCGGTCGCTGGTCCTTGGTGTGGGTCACATGGATGTGACGGGAGGCGGTCGCTGGTCCTTGGTGTGGGTCCCATGGATGTGACGGGAGGCGGTCGCTGGTCCTTGGTGTGGGTCACATGGATGTGACGGGAGGCGGTCGCTGGTCCGAGCGACTTTGGCATTTTGGGCTATATATAGTACCGCGGGGGATATACCGGGCTGAAATTCAATTTAACAAAGGAACTACAGTCAGGCTGCGATTCAAGTGCCTCCAATCCCCAGCGTCCCCCGGGGCACTCCGAAGGGAATAGCACATCAGCATGGCTAGCGAGCGCTCTGCAGGAACAGAGGAGGAGGGGTGGTTTTGGTTTCTCTCTCTCTCTCTCTCTGTGTGTAATCTGTGTTTCCAGAGAAGGGCCTGCATGTCTCACAGAGCATAACCCTCAGCATTTCCCCTGATTTGGGTCCCTGACAGCGGGGGGGGAAATAGCACGGTGCAAATCTATCACAGCCAACACATGTCTGTGTTAAATTGGAATGAAGTGATTATTCCCGTTTTTGCCTTCAGACCGGGTGAGCTGTGAAGGGGAGGTCACAGTGCGCGCAGAGAAGGCAACTGCAAACTCTGCAGAATAAGTGTGCGAAAAGACTGTTAAACTCTCCCCGTCATCGTTGCAAGTTCACTTTGCGGGTCGGTGTACTTTGGTTAGTGGAGAAACCGGTAGCAAGCAGATATATACTAGAAGCATGAGAGGAGAAGCTGCTCATGGGGAAATAAGAAAAGAGGGGAGGTATTTCACTGTGGCACTGCCTGAAATGTTTGCAGCCTGCTGTATTGTTGTGGGCCTATGTGAAACATCTAGAGGAGAGGAGAGGAGAGGAGAGGAGAGGAGAGGAGAGGAGAGGAGAGGAGAGGAGAGGAGAGGAGAGGAGAGGAGAGGAGAGGAGAGGAGAGTCCTGACAACAAGCTGGTGGAAATAAATTACAAAAATAAATAACAGACTGCTCTAAATGTTTTCACAGCCTTATGTATAACCCTTCCCAAAACCTTATAATCGCTATGGTCATTAACATAAACTTCACACACCACAAGCCTGCAGCGCGCGTGCACGCGCAGTCGCGCACACACACACACACACACACACACACACACACACACACACTTTTTCATGCATGCAGTAAACATCCATCATTACAGCGTTAACACTCTTAAGTGCTCCAAATGTCTACGGAGTAGAAGGGAGCTTAAGCCAAATCTTTCCCCGCTGGGAAGACCACGCTCTGGGGTGGACCGTGTGGGGTACGAATGTGGGTCAAGGAGCTATAGGGTATACCGTCCGTGCGTGCGTGAGTGTGTGCGTGTGTGCGTGCGTGTGCCACTTACAATCCTTTGTGTTCATTTAACTCTGAGTGTGGAAATAGACCCGTAAGGGTCAGGGTTACAGATATTGTGGAGTCAACGAACTCTCAGGATTTCACAGTGTGCTGGCATTATAGTGGCAGACGTCTTAAAGCAAAGAGGACGGTTATTATACCTAAACAAAGAAATACCCCTCGTTGGTGCAATTAATGTCCGTCAGTCATCTGGCCTCAGCGCGGCAATAACAGCCAGCCGGCGCAAATGTCAATGACCAAGCCTCAAGGCTGAGCAAACACACGCACGCACTCACGCACGCACACACATTTATGAAGGGAGTAAATCCTCTCTGGGAGGGTAATATTCAGCTGACAACTTTATCACTACACTGGCTCAGAAGATAGGCCTATAATTCGGGAAAAGAGCCAAGACACCAAAAAAAAAAAAAGATTCCCCCAACGCTCTCTTATTAAAGGGTGTAACTCAAAAGTCTCATAAAAGCAATGGACATCAGCTCAGGTGCTGGCAATGCACGCACAACACACGTCCATGCATATACACATGCACATACTGTACATGCACATGTTAGCACAGTTTGCACAGCATATGGCGGTGCAATTGGTCAGAATGACCCAATTGATGTGCTGCAACTGTATATGTTCTGTAACTGCAGTGCCAATGAGAGAGCCTTGAACTCACAGATTGCGTATCGAATGCAGCTAAGTGTGTATACACACTTACACACACACACACACACACACACACACACACACACACACACACACACACACACACACACACACACACGGAACTGGGACTTTGTTTATTCCACACATCAGCATGCAGTCATCATCTGTCAGCCTTAGATAAATGTCTGTTTATGGGGTCAACATTTAGCACGCAGTAATGACCCGCAATTACTGAGAGATTTTATAAGGTCCCTGACTGTCATCGTGTTCAGTCAGTTTCCACCCAACACACACACACACACACACACACACACACTGATTTCACCGACTAAAACTATGTCGAAACATGTTTGTCGATTATACAGATTATACAGACATATAAAAAATATATATATAAAAACTAAGCTATGATGACTGAAACTGTTTAAAGCCCAAACCGCACCATCGATTCGCCTTGCAACCATTATCCCCAATGGCCGTTGCAAGGAGTTGCATTGGTGTGGTTTGGGCTTAAGACTAAATATATCGACAGTTTCATCAACAAATAAAAACTCTACTACCAGTAAGACGCCTGAGGGCGAGATGCGACCTAGGTCGCGTGCACGCATCCGCCTTGTTGACGGCAGACTGCTGGGCGAGCGCTGGCGCTTTGGCACGGGGGGGGTTAGATCAACATAAGGAATGAATTCTGTACTGGCCATATTATGGAGCATGTCTTGAGTGTACAGAGTTTGATGAGGTCAGATCAACATATGGAATGTCAGAACAGGTCAGCTCCATATATGGAGATCTATTATAAGGGTGGCATGGCATCGGGGAAGTGTACAGGGTTAGAACTTCCGGGCTACCCAGCCATGCTGAAATGACCATGACAGCACACCTATGCCGTTAATACAAGATTTGAGAACGGATTAATCACATTGTGCTGATTAGTGATTAGCCAGAGTTTTGTCAGAGCAGCAGCATTATTGTAGCCTGGCTCCAGCCCCTGAATCGCTAGCCACATAAAAAAAAATATGTTCAGGCGATTTAGGGTCTGGTGACGCTCCCGAAGGAGGTCTCAGACTCGGTTGGAAATCCAACCGACGAATCAGCGTCGTTTCAACTCGATGACGTCAAACAACAGTGCCGTCCAGAAACAAACAAACATGGCTGCCCCCACTGCGGTAACTCACGGCCGTATCAATCTGGCTATTAAATCGACGTATGATAAATAGTTTCTTTGAAGACACGAGAGGTTTTATAAACATCATCATCCGACATATTTTACTGCTTTTGTTTACATGCTAGTAGCGCTCGTTGGCTTTGTTTGTTTGGTTAGGAAACGGGTTAGCCATAGCCACATGATTGACAACAACGTCATCTGCTTTCCTACTATTCTGATTGGTTGGTATGAACCAATCACCGAATACTGCCTCTTTGGCAACGCCCATCCCAGAAACGGTTGTAGTAGGGAGGGCTTTCAGACTGAATAATGGAGTGAAACTAAATGAAAATTCAGGCCGAGTGTCAGGCTAGCATTATTGGCTTAGGAATGGAACAAAAAGGGCAGGTATATACAGTACACACAATCAGTAATTATGGTGGTACTTACCAAATATCTTCTGAGGTGGTAATTCAGTCAATCCGACAGATGCAGATTTCAGAGTGGAAATGAGACGCTGATGACATGCTGCTCTCTCTCTCTCTCTCTCTCTGATGACATGCTGCTCTCTCTCTCTCTCGCTCTCTCTCTCTCTCTCTCTGATGACATGCTGCTGGGAGAGGCAAGTGTGTTGTTAGAGGTGTTATTTAATGTGAATCATATCTTCCATTGTGTGTCTCAGTACTTGAGTCCAAACAAGCCCTAAATGTACAGAATATAGGCAACACATTCACAGCCAACATTGGTCACTTTAGTCTGTCATATTGCCAACACCGAAAGAAGTAAATCATGGGTACAAAAAGCACCTTCTCCTCCAAATAGACCGACTGCCTATAATGGAGGAGATTGAACAGTATATTGCAAGCTGCTTTGCGTTACACTTGGACAACCTCATAATCCTCAAGCCTCTGACCACTAGCCTGTGGACATGGGCCGCAGCCTGTACTAATAAAAAGCCAACTTCCAATAAAACCTCTCTGCTGTTCGTCACACACACACACACACACACACACACACACACACACACACACACACACACACACACACACACACACACACACAAGTCATAAGGCTGGGTGCCAACTAAGCAATCTGACAATTACTTCAGGAATCAGGTTTTTTTTATCTGACCTCACCTTGTTCTTTCTTTCTATCCTTATTCTTCTTTCCTGCAAAAACTACTGAAGTATGAAAATAATTGCATCAACTTTTTTTTACGCCTGTGATGTTACTATAAATCTGAAGAATATGTCCCCAAAAAATATAGTATTGGTCGATATATGCATGCCAAACCCATCAGTCAGGTTCTACACTGGACATCATTTAACAGGAGAACAGGGTTGACAGTTGCAATACCATTTATTTTTATCGCCTCCGGTGTCTTCAAACCGTTCATTCCAAAGCAAACAAACAAACAAAAAAACAACGCATACTCAGCCATCCTCTGATAACTGTACAATATGAAGACTCTCGTACAGTCGAAATGGAGAGACAGCGGGCTGCAGCAATCACTTTCAAGGCAGGCCTCGTCAAAACTAACCTGACTTTGCCAGCTGGGGGCGGTATTGGGTAACCATGTTCCCCAACACCGCAACCATCTGGGATCTCTCAGGGAGTTGAGCTAGCACCGAATAGCTCCTGTACCGAACCAATCAGCGTGAGCTAAGGGCGGGATATGTGTGAAACCGGATGTGAAGCTATATAGACACGTCAATATGATTGGTTGTGTTTGCACGCCCACACGGTGATAGACAGACGGTCCCATCCAATCATCTACCAAGTATCTTGAAAAAAATAAACAGCCCCGTCATCGAATTGGCTCCCGAGATCCCAGATCCCAATAAGCTGTGAAACAAACTTGTGTATAGCAAGCTTCTTGGATCTGGCAGCGTCAGGTTACGTCAAAACGCCATTGCGTCTTTGAAAGAGTGTGCGTCATTATATGCCTTATAGACAATCTATGTGTTTGTGTGTGTGTACAGTACCGCATGCACAACACGTGTGTCGGTGCATGTATTATGTACTGTGTGTATATATATATATACACACAGGTATATATAGGTCAGCAGCTATGCTGCCAGTTGGCCACGGAAGTACATTGTTATTTTCCCCCCTCAAATACTTTGAACACAACACAATATTATTCAACATTCTCTAATTGTGTAGACTTCTTGTAACCCTTCTTGAACCCTACATCACCTTTTAATTTAAATGAATTGAACACGTGAAACCTTTGCACGGGATCCGATTCACCAAAAAAAAGAGTGGATGAAAGCCAGAGGAGAGGAATGAAATAGAGACACGTGGAGCGAGCGAGGGATTGATAGAGAGATAGGGACAGAGTAATGTATAAAGACTAATATGCATCAGTAGTGAAGAATCTGTCTTGGTGGTAATTGAGTATCTCCTGTCTCTGCCTGAGTGAGGCACTGCTACAGGCTTCATTACTCCCATCACCGCTCACAGTTGCGCATGTGTGTGTGTGTGTGTGTGTGTGTGTGTGTGCGCGTGCGCGTGTGCACGTGTGGCCCACGCGTGCGTGGCCCGTGCGCTGGCAAACATGCATGAAAATGTGGGAATGCCTGCTGTATACATGAATATGTTAAGTGCGTGTGTGTGTGCGTGTGTGTGTGTGTGTGTGCAGTTGGGGTTGGGGGTGCAAAGCTTGAGTAAAATGCTTTGAAATGCTCCGATGGAATGCTTGACAGGTACTTAACCCATTCTGACCGGGAACCCGTTTTGGTGTTAGCATCATGTTATGCTTTAGCTATTGAAAAATAGCAGATCTACAAGCTCGTAGCGCGCCACCGAGTGGCGCGCTACGAGCTTGTAGGTCTGCTATTTTTGAAAAATCAAAGAACGACTGACATTTTTAAAAATCTGATCTCAGGTCAGAATGGGTTGATCAGACCAGTGTGTGTCCAGTGGAAAACCTCGTATGAATCTGATCTCAGGTCAGAATGGGTTAAACGCCTCAGTCACTCCCCCATCTCTGTGTGTGACAGCACTCAGCAGCGTTTGTTTACCCGCGGATCAGGCGGGCTCGGGAATGACTGCTGCCGCCCGTCGACATGCTACAGTACAGTCAGTGTGTTCCTGTGTTGTTGTTGTGTGGAGAGAAAGAAAGAATTAGAAGCCTGGTGTGTTCCTGTGTTGTTGTGTGGAGAGAAAGAAAGAATTAGAAGCCCGGTGTGCCCGTTCCTCCTCCTCCTCTCCCAAACACAGAAGAATTAACCACACCAGAGTCAAATGGGCTTGGCGAAGCTTCAGGGAAACCCGTCGTTTATGAATAACAAGCGCAGAGATCGTTATCTTGGGGCTGGCTCAACTTGGCTTGCATGCATGGCTGGCTGGCTGGGGGTCATTATGCTGACAACGTGACTGTCAATCAGCATGTTCAAGTTTCAGTTTGAACTAATTCAGATGGAATATGAAAAGAAATATAATGAAATTAATGTCATAAGAATACACAACTGTATTACATATAACTCTTTCAAGTGCTTTTATTTTTATGAATTAATTTATTTTTAACATAAATAAGGCTCTTATGTGTGGGACATGTTTTTTCCACTTTTGTCCCTCATCTCAAGAATGAGTGCTATATATAGACGTCGGTATACATTTAGGCTAATCAAGGTCTAAATGTAGACGAACATGCCGCTATAGAAGGCCAGGTCCAACGCCTCTCTTCCCGGAAAAAGTCTAATTTGACCGGTTTCCTCGCAACAACAAAGCTGCGCTGCTCTCCCAAATCTGGCTGTGACAGGCCGTCTGCCCCACATGGAATACTATCGCCATTTTATTTCCTTGTGGCAACTAAATCCTCATTAATGCAAACTAGATTCAACATACCGGTACTCAAGCCTGCACACATTCTAAATATGCCCCCGAAATATTTTACAGAGCAAATGGACTGTTACCACCTTCAATAATAATGATAATAATAGTCTTTATTGTCTCCACATCATATATTTTTGTTGTCATGAACACTTAACACAAAACATTAATAATTCTACTCGAGTTGGAAGCATTAAGACTCATTTTAACCCTCAACGGCTTCCTTTCTGAAAAATAACGTCATTGTAAAAAAGATTCACGAGTTTAGATATTCTATTTACAATGAGATGGTACGGGAGCTGGTGCCACTTGGACCCGGACGTATAACGTAGCACTACAAAATGACGTCGGACTTAAATACTGAATGTGTTACAAGCTCGTAGCTTGTAGATCTTTTTTTTTTTTCTTCAGAAAACTGACAATCTAGAAAACATTTTCTAGAATCTGATCTCAGGTCTTAAATTTTGGTACCTGTTCTTCTTCATGATGTGTTCAAACGGCCGCAGGAAGTCCTTCTGGAAGCGGAAGTTGTCCAGCTCTCCTTTCTCCAGGAACTTCATGGAGAGCTGCCTGAGAGAGTCCACAGCCTCGTTGGGGTTGCAGCCCACCTACAGACAGACAGACAGACAGACAGTTAGAGAGTCCTACAGACAGACAGAGAGACAGACAGATAGAGAGACAGTTAGAGAGTCCTACAGACAGACAGACAGATAGAGACAGTTAGAGAGTCCTACAGACAGACAGACAGACAGTTAGAGAGTCCTACAGACAGACAGACAGTTAGAGAGTCCTACAGACAGACAGACAGACAGACAGTTAGAGAGTCCTACAGACAGACAGACAGACAGACAGTTAGAGAGTCCTACAGACAGACAGACAGACAGACAGAGAGACAGTTAGAGAGTCCACGGCGAAGATGGCCAGGTCCTCGTTGGGGTTACAGCCCCCCCCCCCCCCCCCCCCATCTCTCTCCCCATTTCCTGTAGCTGCTCACAGGAAGGGTCACCAGGCAGCACCAGCTATACTCCATCGTTGAGCACTTTCTGCAGTGCCTTGTTGTATGCAAGCTTTGCTTGGTGTTGAAGCACACAGTCCACAATCCAGAGGTTGCAAATGCGTCTTAAATCTGCACCCACTACATTAACGGTGGTGGTCACAATGGAGCAGTTTAACGTCATGCTCAGGACACACGCTTTGAGAACCCTGCCTGTACAGTACAGGGTCAGATGCATGCATTGGTGGTGGGACTGTAAGGAGGATATTTGACCACTCTCTAAAGAGAGAGGAGAGAAGTGACAAGGATGACCTTTTTAGAACAAGAGAAATGAGACTCTGCAGGTAGAGACACACAGTGAGAGAGAGAGAGAGAGAGAAAGAAATAATGTTTGTGCGCATGTGTGTTACTGTGCACATTAAAGTGGGCTTACAGTACATGTGTGCTTGTGTGCGTGCAGTGCACATGCGCGGCTATCATCTACAGTAGGTGCCTGCATGGTGCTGACAGTGCTCTGTGCTCTGTGCCACAGCAGAGCGGACTGACTACTGGGGCCGCGCTGACATTTCCAACTTGATTCATCGATTCGCGGCTGCATGGCAGCCCCTGTGACATACACCCTCTAGATGACCAAACAAACACCGCAAACTGTATACATTTATTACATTTGCATCTAAACATATATTCTACACACATTTCCAGACAACGTCACAATGATAAGAACCTATACGTAGCTGTGCTGTATGCGTGCGCACTGCGCAGGTTCGGGGGCAAAAGAAAACGGTCGCTCATTAGATGCAAAGTAACAGTGGCCTCATACAGCTTGTAATGACAGCTGTTCTCGGCGTGCAATACTGTTGGCGATCACGTTTCTTTGCTCCCGATCCGATTCCGATCATTTGATTTGATCATCTGCCGATACCAATTTTTCCAGATCCGATTTTTATATTCATAGAACACATTTATGCCATATCACAATAGTACAATATCCAAAATCACAGACAATATCC
>NC_137866.1:7924865-7952365 GCF_963924005.1 Protomyctophum bolini
ATTCTGACCTGAGATCAGATTCATACAAGGTTTCCACTGGACACACACTGGTCTGATCAACCCATTCTGACCTGAGATCAGATTCTAAAAATGTCAGTCGTTCTTCGATTTTTCAAAAATAGCAGACCTACAAGCTCGTAGCGCGCCACTCGGTGGCGCGCTATGAGCTTGTAGATCTGCTATTTTTCAATAGCTAAAGCACGACATGATGCCAACACCAAAACGGGTTCCCGGTCTGAATGGGTTAATGCATGGGCATGTAAAACAGAGCCAGGAGAAAACATGAGAGGAAATCAGAAGACGAGAGGAAGATGAAGATCCATGAAGATAAAACAACATGCGTGTTACTATGAATGCAAAAAAAATATGCATGCGTGTTTCACATTCTCTCTAATTAGGGCGTTCTGCCATTGTTCTGCAGGCGTTCCATTGATACCGCATACGCATACGTATACGCCCTCCGCTCCTACAGCCTTCGCTATTCACGTGAGAGTCCCTTTCACTTGATTGGCTAATTGGCATCGTTGGCTAATTGGCATGCAGCAGGGTGGTTGGACACCATGTAGCCAAATGTTACCTTGGCACTGTTTACCCGCCAGCATGGGCGGCAATGCGTGAGGTTCTCTCTCCTCCATTACCCAATTAGCTCCCTGGTTGTCGGCAATCAAGGCATTAGCTTAACCCATTCTGACCTGAGATCAGATTCATACGAGGTGACACACACTGGTCTGATTAACCCATTCTGACCTGAGATCAGATTCTAAAAATGTCAAGTCGTTCTTCGATTTTTCAAAAATAGCAGACCTACAAGCTCGTAGCGCGCCACTCGGTGGCGCGCTGTGAGCTTGTAGATGTGGTATTTTTCAATAGCTAAAGCATAAAAAGATGCCAACACCAAAATGAGTTCCCGTTCAGAATGGGTTAATGGAAATTATGCAAAGCCAATAAGACTGTATGTGTGCCATTATATTACATTGAAGTCTAACTGGAGTTAGTTCAGCAACATGTATCGTGATCTGATTACATTACTGAAGAGAGCGAAAGAATAATTAAGGCTCCATTAAAAAAATCTAAACAATTATTAAAAAGAAAAAAAAACACGGGCACCTCACGTATTAGGATGACAGTATCACTGTTTTCGATGAATTTAACATGGTTAAAATTGGAGGTGGGAGTAACAATGGGTTTGTATAGGAAGGGGGCGGGGTAGATACAATATCAAATATCTAAATACTGAAGCAAGCAACTGAATTCACATAAGCCTGAGTAGACAACGCAATATCCTAAAGAATGTGAGTAACTGTTCCACCACTGCTAAGCTTGGTACAGTGATAGTACAGTAGTTCAGTCACATTAGAAACCTCTAGAGAAGTGTACAGTAGTAACTGGAAGATGTGACATGCTAGTTCAATAGCATATACAAGAACAACTAATTAACAGTGTGTTAATTAGTTCAGCGACAGTCTCAGCTCTCATTATGAAGCAAAATACTTTTTGCATGATTTGTTTTGAAGCTTTTTTTTCCTTCTTTTTTTCAGGCCAATTGTGAGTTTGATCATAATGGTGTGTCCTAAAGACTACAAAGCCACCAGTCTGTTGTAATCAAGTGTTCAATTTGACAGCAAATTTGAATTTAGTTTATTCATAGTCTTTTGAATGAAATGTGATGGAGCCAGTAAGCAACTCTGACCTCAAACCCTTAGATCTCCATGTATGGAGCTGACCTGTTCTGACATTCCATATGTTGATCCTTCCCCACCCGTCCTCCCTCTTCGATGTCTCCCTTTTGACTGATACCTGTCCATTTTAAACTCTAGACAGGCCCGCCCCAAAGTTATTAGTGCAGCCGTGCCCGGCAGCCGGCGAAAACTAGAGTTCTCAACAGGCCTGAAAATTAACGCTTGGCCCTACCTGGGCCCTGTATACTCAAGACACTCCCCCGCTGCCACCCTTAGATCTCCATATATGGAGCTGACCTCTTCTGACATTCCATGTGTTGATCTGACCTCATCAAACCCTGTACACTCAAGACACACTCCATATACGGTATGGCCAGTACAGCATTAATTCCATATGTTGATCTGACCCCCCCATGCCGAAGCACCAGCGCTTGCCCAGCAGTCTGCCGTCACCCAGGCGGATGCGCGCCCTCGGGCGTCTTACTGGTGTTAATCAGTGAAAAAAGGCAGTCGACAGTCATAGTTTTAGTCGACCTGTACTGTTCTCCCTACTTGATTTCTAGGAATTGTAAAGTTTGCTCAGCAACACCATCAGTCAAAGCTCTATTATGAGATTCATTTCCACACTGTAGATGCCAAACTAATTCCTGGAAATACTGCTGGATCATTGAATATAGAAGAGGAAAGAGCAGGGTTGAGCGAGGGGCGATGGCATCTAGCAGCAATTTGTGCAGAGGGTTTAATTTAAATGGACTTAAACAGATAAGATGGCTTCGTTTAAGGGGTATTCTATGGGGAATGCGATCAGAAGTGAAACTTTCCCTTTTGCACATTCCCAGCTGTGACAATCAGCAAGCCTTCGTGTTTTCAGTTTTTATCCATTTATTTATTCATCTCCTTTCCTTTCTTTCTGCCAGGCTCTGCAAAAAAAAAAACGAGAAAAAAGAAGAAAAAAAACACAGCTCAGAAATCTTTCACTTCAGTCTGCTCTACTACCACACTAACTGTCAGTCAAAAAGGACCCTATTTTAACTCATTAACTGCCAGAATGGTTTTAGTCTGCATGTGTCCCTTCCCTGCGGAGGTCTTTTCAGCCAGATATCTTATTTTGAAGACCATTAACTCTCTGGTCAAGAACCGGAAGTTAGTAACGGCTATGTAGGTCACCTGTACTCACGTACATTTTGTAACCTGTGACCGTCGCTGGCCTTACTTACAGTATGAGCCATGTACTGTATAAAGCTTGTCTTGATCAAAATCACAATCCGAGACAAATGGGTTTTAAAGTTTCAGTTAACATTGAAGTGGACAAGTCTCTGGCACCGAGTCCCCCGGATGGGAAGGCCGACCACGGGCGACCCTTGGGCGGTCCGTGGCATCTCCGTCTCGCTCCGCCGGGGTCGAGCCCGTTTACTCCATCGCCCCCTATAGGCCCTATAGCAACCGAGAGCTAACCAGAAGCTGGTGAATTTAGCGATCTATATTAATCAATAAAAAAAAACACCAAAAGTCATCAAGGTCGTTTCTTGGCAGTGAGGTCCATTGGGGGAGAAAGAAAAAAAGTCGTCCTTGGGAAGTTGGAAGTAGATGAGTTAATAACATCACACAAAGTAGCACGCCACCGCTAATCGTGATCTAATTCCGCCGTGTTTGCCCATCTCTGCGTCTCTATCTTTAACCAGACCTCCAGGCCAAAACGCGCGGAATCCGCACAGAAGAAGACCGAGCGAGGGCAGAAAGAGGAGAAATGAAGGCCCTTCTTCCTCCCCGTCGCTACGAATCCATGTCGGTGGCTAAGGGGAGAGGGTTATTTTCATAATCTGAGCCCCCTTTCATTACCGTGTGAGGCGGGGAGAGGGAGCGCTCCTGCCCTCTGGAGCACATAATCAGATATTTGAAGGTATAGAGAATGTGAGCCAGGAATGACCCTGCTGTCTCGTGTGTGTGTGTGTGTGTGTGTGTGTGTGTGTGTGTGTGTGTGTGTGTGCGTGTGCGTGTGCTTGTGTGTGCATGCACACGTACACACACTCACAGGCGTGTTCTGCGGTCAAGGACACACATGCATGCAGAATCATATTAAAAGTACCTCAAAGCCAAGCGTACTGTATGTACAAACATGAAAGGCGATGGTCATGAATGTTCATAAAGTATTCAAATTCACGCTGCACAGCATCCACACTGACTCGCCCGGACTGTGAATGCGACGGGAGGAAATAGGGGGGTATTAGACAGGGTTTGCCCATATATGGACAACAGTAATCCAGTCCAATAATGTATTCATGCAGGAAGAGGGAATGCTGGGTTTGGCGGAGGCATATTTGGTCATAATTATTGGGCTGCACACATACTGTACAGACCATGAATTATACTGTTTGTGCGCGCGTGTGTGCACGTTTTTCATTGCCAGGTAACGTGCACACACAGTTTGCATACCGGTATGTGTGTCCACGTATCGTGCATGTACAATGTGCGTGTGTGCGTGCATGCGTACGCGGTGTGTGTGTGTGGTGCAGTCTTTTGAACGAAATTCAATGCTTTACTTTTATTCTAGTTTTAGTTGACATAAGATTTTAGGCAGATTGTGCCGACACGTCATTGTTCAACACGTTGTCAGTGCAATAACTCTGGCAACGCTGGGCTAGCTGATAGCTAGTCGTCAGCCTTATCAACGCTGGGCTAGCTGATAGCTAGTCGTCAGCCTTATCGGCTTGTGCTTCAATTATTTAACCCATTCTGACCTGAGATCAGATTCATACGAGGTTTCCACTGGACACACACTGGTCTGATGAACCTATTCTGACCTGAGATCAGATTCTAAAAAATGTCAGTCGTTCTTCGATTTTTCAAAAAATAGCAGACCTACAAGCTCGTATCGCGCCACTCGGTGGCGCGCTATGAGCTTGTAGATCTGCTATTTTTCAATAGCTAAAGCATAACATGATGCTAAACACCAAAATGGGTTCCCGTTCAGAATGGGTTAAATACAAGCTGATAACGTGCAGGTGCTAAGCACAAACCTTATTTACCTTATTGTGTCATTTTCTTAGTTAAATAAACATTCTCTTAAAAGTATCCCTGGCTAATAAGCCGTATATGCCTTTATTAAGCATACATTTATAGAGCATAAATATTTAAGCATTGGTGTCACGGCTCTGTCCCGCTTCATTATTTCCCCGTGCATGAATTAAAAATAATTAATGAGCTGGCGCTGGGAGCAGAGAGGTTTAAATAGCCCGCCCCAATCAGACAGAGTGAGCATGTGACTGATCAGCTGATCAGGACACATTGGGCTGTATCTTGCGTGTCTTAAGTACCAGGTCTTATTCCCTATAACTTGAGTAAACTAAAGACCTGGAGGCGTGATCAATGCTCTTTGGCCACTCAGAATAGCCAAATGGCATTGATCACGCCCTCCAGGTCTTTAGTTTACTCAAGTTAGGGAATAAGACCTGGTACTTAAGACATGTACGCAAAATACAGCCCTGAATCTCTATAGTCATGTGATCAAGACAGATCTGTCCAATTTATCATATGCCCGTTTTGAACAAAATGCATCACCTCAAGAACACAGCATCCGGCAGCTGTGAAACTTTAGTTTGCACACACACAGAATCTTGATTCAGTCTTGACATAGTAAAGAATTGCGTGCGTGCGTGCGTGCGTGCGTGCGTGCGTGCGTGCGTGCAGAAGTATAGCCTGGTATACCTGTACGGCTGACACACACGACACACACAGGCTGAGAAAGTCTCAGAAGGAAGAAGGAGCGGGTTTGTTAAAGAACAGAGATCCTAACAGCCGTCTTGGAGGATGAGCCTGGATGACTGTAGGGTTACAGGCACACACGCTTTCTATCTGACCCATATTAAAGCAAAGTTTGATGAAGGAGAAAAGCTGGCAGAGAGAGAGAGAGAGTTGAGAGAGAGAGAGAGGGAGGGAGGAGGGAAAGATCTTTTCAGGTCGGCTCCCAGCTGCCAGCAGGGTCCTCCTGCATTAATTAGACGAGGCTGTAGGTGTGTAGGTGTGTGTGTGTGTGTGTGTGTGTGTGTGTGTGTGTGTGTGTGTGTGTGTGTGTGTGTGTGTGTGCACGCGTGCGCGTGTGTGCGCGCGTGTGCATGCCTTTTTGTGTGTGTGTAAAGACAAAGTGATAGAGATCTAAGGAAACGGGAAAGAAAAGAATGACACAAAGGATGAGAGAATGATGACTATGATAATAACTTTTTTTAAACATTTGTGTACTGTACTGTACTGTATGTGTGTGTGTGTGTGTGTGTGTGTGCGTGCACTGCGTGCATGCGTGTGTGTCCTCCCTCCGACATCTCTTCACTATGCGGCTTAATCATAAATCTAGAGAAGATTTACTTGACAAAAGCAATTGACCTTTTCCTTTCTTTGAGATTCCAACAATGTTACTGCAGAATATATACCGAGCGGGACTCACTTGCAGACGGACAGAGAGCTGAGTGGGTTGTTGCTATTACTGACCGAGAAGAAGGACGATGGACAGGTGATTAGACGGATTTCAATTCAATTCAATTCAATTCAATTCAATTCAATTCAATTCAATTCAATTCAATTCAATTGGCATGCGAAAACATACTGTACGTTCACATTGCCAAAGCGAAAGTGGAACAAATAGTTTTGGATCAAAACAAAATGTGTATAATTGAATATCCAATAAATCTATTTCTATGTACGTACCAAGGCTGCCGATAATCAGTGTTGGGTCAGCTACATGTATAGCTTAACTTGCCCAACACTGGTTTTAATTATTCCTTTTAGTTATTTAATGATTTATTTGATGTTTTGGTTTTTTGTTCCAGTAAGAATTGAGGCTCGAATACCTGCACGTATAGTGGAGTAAGCACTAGCTCTATTAAAGTTAATGAATAGGCCTATTAGCTATGATTCCAGTGTTGGGCAAGTTAATCTACATGTAGCTGACCCAACACTGCCGATAATGCAGGAATACACACAGTGATTATTAAAGTGTTTTGAAAGCCAGGGCTATTTCAGCCTAATTTGGGTCCGCCCGGGCTATTATTGGAGTTTTGTCAGCCTAATTTGGGTATGCCCGGGGCCCTATAGGGCGATTATTTGCAGATTATTCAGCCTAATTGGAACTGTAACCAAATAATAGCCTGGTGCAGGCCGGTGAAAAATTAATAAAAGCCTTCTGCATATAGCCACCTGTTTCTTTTAAATGCCTGGGGTCCAAATAATCCATATATTAAAAGCCTATAGTGTATTCTAATGATATACAGTACGGTATGTTGTATGGTTTAGACTTTAGAGGGAAAGACAGGAAGCAGAGCTGGAGGTAGCAGAGACTAAAATAAGTAGTAACACGGATGGATAGGATCAGGAAGGAGTACATCAGAGGGACAGAAGGATGGATAGGATCAGGAACGAGTACATCAGAGGGACAGAAGGATGGATAGGATCAGGAAGGAGTACATCAGAGGGACAGTGCATGTTAGATGTTGTGGAGATGAATCCAGAGAGGCCAGACTGAGCAGGTTTTGACACGTATACAGAGAAGGGACAGTGAGTACTGTATGTACGATATTGTACGTAGAAGGATGCTGAGGTTGGAACTGCCAGGCAAGAGGCTATAAGAGATGTAGTGAAAGAGAGAAGAGGAGGCAGAGGAGGGTGAAATAGCGGCATGTGACCTTGCTGTGGCAACCCCTGAAGGGGACCAGACGAAAGGAAAAGAAGATCTTAAGTTAGTTAAAATTGGCAACGTCTTCTATAAGAAAGATGAAGGATTGGCCTTGTATATACTGTAGTCGTGTACACCTCACTACATGACCTACATTGTGATTACAAGTCGCCGCATGGAACAATTCCCAAATCAAAGTGTTTCACTTTAGTTTGCATTCTTTTTTATCTCTTCTTCTTGGTTATAGGTATACTGTACAAGAATAACTGGTATACATCAGACCTGCCAGATGGAAGAAATTCATCCCCTCAGAGTCAAAGGGAAAGTCTTGTCTTGCAATATATCATGCATGTGTCCAGCCTCTGCTTCTGATACCAAAATAACTCAGCAGCAGAGCAGGGATTCAGCAGGATCCTGCTTTCAGAGTGGGCTGCCAAATCTTTCTTTTTCTGAGTTTGCCAAACTTTATTTTTCCACATGTTTAGCTGTGGAGTTTTGATAAAATATTCAGGCACCTGTGTGCACTCTGGCTTTTGGTGAATCCACCTATTGACACATACTGTACTGTAGGCTATACTGTACACAGTAATATCCTTAGTGTTAAATTAACACTATAGGAACTGTGGCATACTGTATATGTCCATATGCAGTGATGTAAATATAGGTTTTCAATGTAATGAGTCCCGGGATGCAGGGTTGGTCTTTTAGATGAGTCCCAGGGACATTTTATGAGTCCCACTTCAACGACCTTAGGAGTCATATTTTGCCATTTTGACAAATTGCAGCATTTAACTCTCATTTCATTTTATATGGTTATAATGTGGTTATATTCATGTAGAAAACGGAATAAGAAATTATTATTATAACTAAAGCTAGCAAAATAAACTAGAATAAAAAAACAGTACAGTAGTGCATCCTGTGGATGCAGAGGTTGTTGTTTTACTGCATCCCTTAACTATAAACTGCGTTTTGCACCCTATTTTATGTCAATGTGTGTTTTAGTAATTGGACAAGTGGTCCATTTTGATTTTGACACTTATAACACCTGCACAAGCTTGGTAAAGGCTTGCTTAAAAAAAAAGAGAGAAAAAGAAAATAAAAGAAAACAGGTGATGGAAAGCTATATTATTTTTACACTGGGACCTATAGTTACACAAAATGTGTCCATGGCGAGAATTGTCCGTAGCAAATTGTCTCATTGTGATCATGAGACCAAATGTGCTGAATGTCAGCCTCCAGGTTCTCTTCAGAATGCACAGTGATGGTTCTCAAAGGTTTTATTTTCAAGGACCTTCTCTGAGAGTCACAGACCTGTTATGGTCCATTTGGACCGCCTTCAAAGAACCCCCAAAGTCCCTCTCTTTGAGAACCACTGTACCAGTTAACCCATTCTGAACGGGAACCCATTTTGGTGTTAGCATAATGTTGTGCTTTAGCTATTGAAAAATAGCAGATCTACAAGCTCATAGCGCGCCACCGAGTGGCGCGCTACGAGCTTGTAGATCTGCTATTTTTTGAAAAATCGAAGAACGACTGACATTTTTTAAAATCTGATCTCAGGTCAGAATGGGTTAATCAGACCAGTGTGTGTCCAGTGGAAACCTCGTATGAATCTGATCTCAGGTCAGAATGGGTTAAACATTTAGAAAGTCCCTCTCTTTGAGAACCACATTTAGGGCTAGAGAACCACTGTACCAGTTATACTGTACCAGTTATACATTTAGGGCTGGCCCTTTGTGTGTTTCCGGTAACAGGATTCATTTTGTCCAAAGAAAAAATATTATTTCGACAAAAATGTCAACTTAATTGGCAATGACCCCTAACCTGTGGTTCTCAAACTTTCTTTGCAAGTTTACCCCTGCCCTGCTACAATAATATCTTAACAGAAAATTATAATTATTTCAGCTGACTACCCACTTCAACAGCACAAAACATGGTGTTGATCTTTTTTTCTCTTCTTTTAACAGGTTCTCAGTTGTCAGTGGTGCTTTTTCAACCACTTGTATTGCAATTTATATGTCTTTGAATTTCTTTTGTTTGGCTTTCACGTTTGAAACTCCCTCAGGTACCTGTCAAAAGGCAGCGAGCTAACTGAAAACTTGTTTTAATTGGCTGGTGATGATAGTATGTTAGTCTTAGTGTATATTTCATTGGCTGACGGTGGCTGACGTATATTTGCAATTGGTAAAGAAAGAAAAGCAGGTGCGCTTCCTCTAGCCTTGCAGGTTAAGGCAGTGGGTGCTCAGCTTTAAATATAACTTAACTCATGAACTAACAAAGTGAAAAAAGCGGTACTCCAAAATAAAGAAGGCTGGCTTAATAAAATACGAGAAATTGCATCTGAGCCAGTCTTGCAGCTTTTATTTTGGAGTGCCTCTTCCTCGTTTATTGGCGATTGCGGGTTGCATAGAAAAAGCACATCAAATATACTAGGTTCCAGATGTATAACTTGTTTTATGAATGTGGGATAAATGGTTCATAGAGTGTTCAGGCACTCCTAGGAATACGCCAGAAGTACCCCTAGGGGTACTATTACCCCCATTTGAGAAACGCCGAGGACACGAGTGCAATCGCCACTCACACAAGACACCAGACGCCTGCATGCCCTTGAAATACCCCCCACCCACTCACTCACCCACCCACCCACCCGCCCGTTTCACATTCCCACATTACAACGGCTCTAAATGGAATATGTATACTGTATAGTGGAACAGTATATTTCCACTAGTGCTTCTATTGGAAAACTGGTGCTCTTAATTTACAAAAACGTATTAGAAGAAGGAAAAAAAAGAGCGAGATCGAAAATGCACTTGTGAATGGAGACAAACATATTGAACCGACAGTCTTAGGTGATGGTCCATTATGTCTGTCACACGTGTGCGTGTGTGTGCGTGTGCGCGTGTGTGTGTGTGTGTGTGTGTGTGTGTGTGTGTGTGTGTGTGTGTGTGTGTGTGCGTGTGTGTGTTTTTGCGAACTCCTCTGGAGATAAACAAGCTCAGAGGAGGTGGTATTGATCCAGGAGCACCAGATGGAGGTGTGTTTACTAGACATCATGGATATAGATATACACTCAAGCCCACCCAGCCTCCGTTCTGCACATCAATGCCTCAACACAACAGGCCCAACAGCCGCCGACTGTAATGCAGATGTGGATTCCCTCGACTGAAACTATGACGAAAAAGGGTTGAGAAAAAAACTGAGACCACATTTTTCATCAACAAATACAAACAAGTATAAGAATGTTAGGGAGGAAATAGTGGGGAAGGCATCCAGATCTATACAAGCTCACATGAGCTTGTAGATATTTTCCGCATGCAACCAAGTTTAACCCATTCTGAACGGGAACCCATTTTGGTGTCGGCATCATGTTATGCTTTAGCTATTGAAAAATAGCAGATCTACAAGCTCATAGCGCGCCACCGAGTGGCGCGCTACGAGCTTGTAGGTCTGCTATTTTTGAAAAATCGAAGAACGACTGACATTTTTAGAATCTGATCTCAGGTCAGAATGGGTTAATCAGACCAATGTGTGCCCAGTGGAAACCTCGTATGAATCTGATCTCAGGTCAGAATGGGTTAAAAGCAGCCACATACGGAGGCATCACGGCCCGTAGAGGGAAAGAGAAAGTCTTGGACAGAGACAGATTCTTTGAGACACAAACGGGTCATTTATGGCGTGTCCGAATCCGCCATTCCTTCATGGGGTGAAAACAACACAGCTAGCTTACCATTGGAAATCCATTAGGGAACCATTAGGAAATTAAATTGTATGGGTTTATTTTGTCATAGCGCAAAACACATGGTGAAGTATTGTAATGCAGGTAATCGTAACAACCACCGATCAGTCAAAAATGAAAACGGGACAATAATCATATTCTATGAGACGTCATAGTTTTTGCGGGGTCAAATAAAGAATCACATGTTGTTGATCCCCTTTCCCTATTCACTCATACTATAGGACATGACATGACATGACGTGTCTAGTGTTGTTTTCGTCAACTAAAACTGTGATGACAAATGTATGTCGACTACCTTTTTTCACTGAGGATAACAAAATAAAGGATCACATAGTGATATTTGTCTGCAGGTGAAAGAAGCGCTGGTATCTTTATTTAGTAACGAACGCTCCTCTCAACCGGCCGGTCTCAATCATAACATTACGTTACATAACATAACATCTAAAGATTTCTGTTACCTGCTTCCTGTTACCCGTTTCCTGGTCATGACCTGAGTAACCAATACATGACAGCAGTGTGTGTGTGGCAGCAGCCAATCAGGACTAGGAGCTAAAGTCGTGATTCAATTTGACTAATTAATATGTCAGGTTTCACCTGACAAAAACTAAGCTAAGATGACAATATATTGACAATTTTATCAACAAATTAAAAACTAGACTAAAATGTTATGGAGGGACTAGTGGAGAAGAGATCCTGTAGAACTAAAAGACAAGTCATTGTATGCTTGGTTGCATGCTGAAAATAGCCGATTGGGCTGTGACTCTGTGAGCTTGTAGATCAGCTATTTTCAGCATGTAACATCAAATTACACACAAAATACAGTCGACTAAATCACCTGTATATTTAGTCGACTAAGAAATTAGGATATTTAGTCGACTAAAGCTAGACTAACACTAAAACATTTCAGATGACAAAAATGTGACCAAAACTAGTAAATGAAAATGTATTCAAAAGACTTTGACTGAATCAAAATGTAGTCACAATCAACTAGTGAATAGTCAGAAGAATAGAGCAACAGACAGACATACGAACAGATGGAGGGACAGACAGAGAGAGAGGGAGAGACAGGGAGGGGGACGGGGAAGCATCTGGTGCCGTTCTCCAGACCTGCATTGTATTAATCTGATTTTATGGCACCTCATTATACTGCCTATCATTGGTAATCAAAAGCAATGTGATGGGCTGCACACAGATGCAAACGCACGCACGCACGATACACTGGTGAGAGCACGTATGTGCACAGAATGACGCACACATATACTACTGTAGGCTACAGTATACGTGTGAATGCATGCGCGGTCATGCGTGCGTGCAGACACACGCACGCAGGCACGCACGATCGCACACACACGCACAACACCAGCGAGGTGTATGGAGATAAGAAACAGCAAATGATGAGAAAACAGAGTCAGAGTTTGAAGGAAATGAACCACCTGTATTTCCTTTCAGTGCTTGCAACATCATTAATCTAACTCATTTACGCTTGTCAGTTTCTCAGACTGCAAGTGTGCGCGTGTGTGTGTGTGTGCATGTGAGTCCACTATCAGCCGCTGTGCTGTCAGTACCTACTCCCATCAGCGCTCCAATATTCCATCCTGATGCTGCATAGCAATAATATTCAAAACATGTATTATTCCATAATATCTGCTCTCTCTCTCTCTCTCTCACAGACACACACACACACGCACGCACACCTATCAGGCTTGTAGCAGGAGATGGGATGGTGATGGTGTGGAAGCATTACTTAGAGTTATCGGGGGTTGAGCTCAGTTGCAGCAACACATTACATGGTAGACAGAGAGAGAGAGAGAGAGAGAGAGAGAGGGAGAGAGAGAGAGAGGGAGAGAGAGAGAGAGCCATTAGACATCCCTCCATCACCTCACTAAGAGCATAAATGAATGGCAGACCATTAGAGTTTCATTATTGGGAGCGAGCTGGGTAAGGTGCATCTGCAGTAAGGTTAGGCGAGAGAGTGATGCCTGGTGGAGAGTACAACCGAGGATCAGAGGAAGTGTGTGTCAATGTCAAAGAAAGAAGCCACGGCGCTTCCCCCCCCCCCTGAAATTACACACAATTGGCAACGTTAAGCCATTCTGACCTGAGATCAGATTCATACGAGGTTTCCACTGGACACACACTGGTCTGATTAACCCATTCTGACCTGAGATCAGATTTAAAAAAATGTCAGTCGTTCTTTGATTTTTCAAAAATAGCAGACCTACAAGCTCGTAGCGCGCCACTCGGTGGCGCGCTATGAGCTTGTAGATCTGCTATTTTTCAATAGCTAAAGCATAACATGATGCCAACACCAAAACGGGTGCCCGGTGAGAATGGGTTAAGCATTAGGCCTTCCGATCCCAAGAGCCCTGGGTTTGAATCCATCTCATTGCAGTTTATTTTAAGGTTAAGGTTTTGAGGTATATATGACTTTTTTTTTAATGCAACTCGACCCACTTGGTGAGAAAAGACTATACAGCGGTATAGTTACTAGGCAGAAAAACACACGCACAAAAAACGAACGCTGCAATGACCACTAGAGCCGACTCAGCGCCGTCTGTGTTATACCGATATAGGCACAGAATGGAAGGAAGAAAGAAAGAAAGAAAGAAAGAAAAGCTGGTGCATAAGTCAGAGGTGTAGATGTGCAAAGCTGTGGTCACTGACCCCCTCTCCTAATTTGCTGAGCGTCTGTCATTCTATATCCATTGCCCCCGGCACTTTTAATATGACCCACCTGTGTACACACGCACACACACATGCACGCACACACTATGTAACCATTTTGTACCTGTTCTACCCCTGAGTGTGCGCGCTCAAAGTACATGCACATACACACACACACTATGCACAACCATCTCTCTCTACAACAGTATGTCTCTTCCTTTTCTGCACACACACACGCGCACACGCACACACACACACGCACACGCACACACACGCACACACGCTCGCGCACTCATACCTCCAAGGTTAATAGTAGCTGTCATGGGCAGGTTGAGCGGTAATGGAACACACAAATGCCCTGGGGAGAATGCAGCCTGCGGATAGACAGAATGCAGGAGCAATGAGGAGCACTAAGAGGGGAGGGGGAGGAGGGGGAAGGAGGGGGGGTGCGGGGTACAAGTGTGGAGGGACGACATCATGAGGGAAGGGGGGGGGGGGACGGGGGGGACTATTCTCGTATATCAATTACCCCCTCCCTACATGCAAATGAGATTATTTATCCCACCATTAGCTCTGAATAATTCACACTCTCCAAGCTTGCTTGAGTGTGTGCGTGTGTACGTGCGTGCATGCGTGGCACACGCGCGTGCAATGTTCGTTACAGGGCGGGGCAGGCCGGGTCGGGGGTGGGGGTGGGGGGGGGGGGTTAATAAAGTGCGTCAGCAAATTGAACTAGCACAGCCATTTGCATCTCTCATCAGCAACGCTTGTTCCTCATTAGTTACCGTTTCAAATCAATATGCCAGCCATTCTCTTCGGGTTGGCTCCCTGCTCTCTGCGTCTCCACCTCTCTCACCCGCTCATCCGTGGCCCGCCGCCTCGTTTGCGCGGCGACGTCAGTGTCGTTTCTCGTCGCTGTCGCCCCCCGCGCCACCGCGCTTAGTTCTCCTCTCTCAAGGTTATTATATCCTGCTGTCGTTTGTTCCCCTTGCTATTGTAACGCTTATAAAGGACGCTATAGAAGAGGCTGAATGGGCCCAAAGAACCCTTGGTTCTTGGCCTATTCATAACAATAAAATATGCAGATATTGTGGGACATAAACCGTACACACACGTCCCGGCCGTCGCGGTGCGTGTGGCTCAGCAGGCTAGGGGGCGGAACAGCATTGATTTTGACAGCAATTGTTTTGTTGGATTTTAGACAACTTTTCATATTCATAGTCTTTGGAATATAATTTAATTTGTTTTGTTTTTTCACCTGAAATGTTTTAGTGTTCCTAGTGCGACAAGCTTCCCAGGTTGGCAGATGTGTTTTGTTTATTCAACTCTTCAGCATGATCACAGGCTTAACCCATTCTGACCTGAGATCAGATTCATACGAAGGTTTCCACTGGACACACACTGGTCTGATCAACCCATTCTGACCTGAGATCAGATTCTAAAAATGTCAGTCGTTCTTCGATTTTTCAAAAATAGCAGACCTACAAGCTCGTAGCGTGCCACTCGGTGGCGCGCTATGAGCTTGTAGATCTGCTATTTTTCAATAACTAAAGCATAAAATTATGCTAACACCAAAATGGGTTCCCGTTCAGAATGGGTTAAAAACAGCTAGGGGTGCCATTAAAAACACTGAATTACTTTGCTGATTACAAATATAAAACTTCATATCTAAAATGCAACAATAGCCTTTCTAAAAATCCAAATAATGTAAGATGGCGAGAAGAAGCACTCCTCATGCATTGAAGGAAGCATGAGCTCATTTCGGGGCTCTCCCCAGGTTGGCAGGGGAGAGTATAAAGTGCCCAGGATTGCAGCGTATAGGCAATTGGCACCGGGTGAACAATGGGTTACAAAACATTTTGGGATAAAAATGTAAAAGATTTAGAAATGCAGGCATCTACCATGCAGAGTCAGAATCACTACAGCGATGTGTCGTTCTGTCCCCAAGAGAAATTGTGGGGAAAAAATGTGAGTTCTTGTTACCTCGTTATAGACATCACAGTACGAAGGACGAACATGGGTCGGCGTGGAGTGAGAGATGTCTCCCTCTCAATATTTAACACTGCATTCTACTTTGTGAGTAAAGTGTTAGAAATAATAACTCCAGACAGAATGGATAGATCGAGGGCAGGGATGATCACGGGGGACTTTTTGGGTAACAGGGCCAGAATATTCTGTAGTATACCAACCTCAAAACACACCAGACATCTCTGCATGTGGCTGGATCCTCCATTTTAACTGGCTGTGTCAATTGAATCTTGTGGCACTAATTAATTAAAGGTATATTAAAATGGGCTTAACTCAGTGGTTTTCAACCATTTGCCTAGTATCAAGGCCCATTAGTTTTTCAGCATTTGAGCCAAGGACCACCATTCAATGAGATTTAGCCTTTCAGACCCAAAACTTATATATTTTGTTATCGTTAGATAAGATTTTGTCCACAATTCCACACTGTATTAATGTGGTATGATAGGATAGATAACAGGCAAACGTAGATCAAAATAACAATTATTCTACATTCTCTAATTGTGTAGACTTCTTGTAAATTAAGTAATTAACAATTAATTTCACTCCATTTGGTTTCATTTTACGCTTTCAAGAGTTCAACATCTATAAGGATCCATTTGGTTACCAACTCTCCATCATTTAGCTGTGGACCACCTGAGGGAATCCCCTTATAAGGACCACTGGTGGTCCACGGACCACTGGTTGAAAACCACTGGCTTAACAAGACCTGTGAAAACAGTAATGATCTGGAGTCAAAAGCGGTTTGTGGTGAGATGTTTGCTCTGTGCGTCACTGGGACTGCGCAGGATCAACAGTGTTGACAGCAGTGGCATTTTTACATGGATGGTGTCCATTTTGGGACGGTCTCTCCCCAGGACACTGTCTGACACACTGAACACACGCCAAGAAAGGAGAGGACGACACTGGAGCAGCTCAGACATTTGCCTTTGGGACTTCGATGTCAAAGACATCGAAGAAAGGAACAAGGCAGTGACACACAATCCCCCCCCCCCCCTGATGAAAGTAGAGAGACTCGTCTTTTTTATATATTTTATGTTTACAACGCCATAGAACAAATTTTTTGGTCTCTCAAAAACTCTCAAAAACGCTGGCAAGGGCTATATAGAATCTCTGGCAGTTAATGAGGTGTAACATACTGAGTGTATTTCTTTTGAGGGTATAAAAGAACAAACATGATGACAGTTTCAGTAAAATATTCTGGTCAATAGCGTTACGAAAAAGAAAGGTCCAAATACAAGCTGAGAGAGAGACAGAGAGGGGTGGAATGAGGCAGCGGAATCAAGTGGTATCACTTCCTATACCCATCACAAATAAATATTTCACAACATCCTGCATGTCAGCTGCGGTGCCTTTGATATGCAAAACAAAATAACTGAGCTCTCAACCCAAATCTAAAACACAAAGCACAGACGGCTTCACACACACAAAAAAAACGAAGAAAAAAAAAAAACTTTCTTGCATCATTATTCTAATCATGAAACGCTGCACTGGCTTTTGGCACAGCGAGACCACTTTCACCTCTCTCAGTTGGTATAGAATAACAGTGCTGTGTGCCTGAAAGCAAAATGATATCAAAAGTCGGTCAAATTGACTCATGTGCTGTAGTATCATGGGGGGGGGGGGGGGGGTCCTTCTCAGATCAAATTTGAGACCAACTGACCAAACTTTGGTCTGGATATTCATGATTTTCTTTGAGGTATTTAGATGTTTCTGTGTGGACTAACATGCGCATGAAACTTTAAGGCAAAACCTCGCTAAACTAAACTACTGTCTAACAGTAAGTAGGCTACTGTAAGACGTCTGATGGAGTGCAGATAAAAAGCAGCTGGGCTGATGTAACCCAATAAGACCTGAGGCCGATTCTACAAATGATGCCTTCTAAACCACTACTTTTTTTGTGTGTGCCAAGGACCCCAAAATGTATATGTATTTGGCCAAGGACACCTGATATGAAATTGTTTTGTGCCAGGCATCCCCAGAAGAGAAGGTTTGTGTTAAAAAAAAACACTATTCAAGATTTTTCAAAAATGTTCATAAATAGCAGATGTACAAGCTTGCATTGTGGCATGAAGCTGCTATTTTTTCAGAGTTTTCTGAAAAACATATTTTGCTATGAAAGTAAAAATCTACAATGACACAGATGATATTCCTTTTTAAATGGCAGTTTATTCCACCTCAGCCAGAGTGAGTCTGGCCTTGAGTTCTGCTGAAACTCAGACTTTTCCACGCAGCCTAACATTCGTATCCACGCCGGCTTTGCCACTTTGGGATATTCTTTGGGATACTTTAGGATATTCGTTTGCTTTCTGTATCAAAAAACAGTGTTTTGAGGATATTCGTTTGCTTTCTGTATCAAAAAACTGTGTTTTGAGGATATTCGTTTGCCTTCTGTATCTAAAAACAGTGTTTTAAGGATATTCGTTTGCGTTCTGTATCAAAAAACAGTGTTTTGAGGATATTCGTTTGCTTTCTGTATCAAAAAACAGTGTTTTGAGGATATTCGTTTGCTTTCTGTATCAAAAAACAGTGTTTTGAGGATATTCGTTTGCTTTCTGTATCAAAAAACAGTGTTTTAAGGATATTCGTTTGCCTTCTGTATCTAAAAACAGTGTTTTAAGGATATTCGTTTGCTTTCTGTATCTGAAAACAGTGTTTTGAGGATATTCGTTTGCTTTCTGTATCAAAAAACAGTGTTTTAAGGATATTCGTTTGCCTTCTGTATCTAAAAACAGTGTTTTAAGGATATTAGTTTGCTTTCTGTATCTGAAAACAGTGTTTTGAGGATATTCGTTTGCTTTCTGAGCTGATGTGAACAGAGTGTAAAGTGAGGATGTGTTTTGGGTGTGCGCCACGGCAGGAGAGCTGTTGGCCTCTGCCCATCCCTATAGCTCACCGTGCTCATGTTATCCCACTGTGGAAATCAGCCCCCCCCCCCCCCCTCTTTACAGGAGGACTGGGCTAGTTCTTTTATAGGCCACATGGGGCACAGCGCTGCACTTCAGTGGGACTTGTAATGGTAGAGAACGTTAACTCCAGCCATTAACCCATTCTGAACGGGAACCCGTTTCGGTGTTAGCACCATGTTATGCTTTAGCTATTGAAAAATAGCAGATCTACAAGCTCATAGCGCGCCACCGAGTGGCGCGCTACGAGCTTGTAGGTCTGCTATTTTTTGAAAAATCAAAGAACAACTGACATTTTTTTAGAATCTGATCTCAGGTCAGAATGGGTTGATCAGACCAGTGTGTGTCCAGTGGAAACCTCGTATGAATCTGATCTCAGGTCAGAATGGGTTAAATGGTAGAAGGGGTTGTGAGGGTGCTAAGGGTTACTAAACGTGCGGTCCTGGTGGAGCGCTCCAGCCCCGGCGTGTATATACAGTATACAATATGCATCACTGACAGAAAGTTTGGGGTGTTTGAGCTGGCCGGCGTCTCGGCAATAAAAAAAACAGCACTCTGGTGCAGTGGAAGTTATATAGAGCTGCAACACGGCCAGACACTGCTTATGGCTTTCAGCGTCAGAACAAAACACTGTAAACCCAATGAAACCACTGTTGCATTACAGTAAGTACAGTTGCTGAGCATAAATCCATACATTGGCTATACTAAAAGTATACAGGCACGCACACAAAGTTGGCCGACCGACTTTCTCATTTAACCACTATATAAGATTATGGGGAATTGAGTGAATATGGGAATGAATAACAGAGCGTATAGTTACTGCATTTTTGTATTTGTTTTTAGCCATGCAGAAACGGGAGCTCTGACTGGATGGTGATAAGTATGGCTTTCTCTAGGGTATGAATATGGAACAGCAGAATTATGACTATGCACTTTTTTACCTGTCACTGCAGGAGAGATAAAGACAGTATAGAGATTGGGGGGGGGGGGAGAGACAGTAGAGAGTGTAGATATGCTATTTTAGAAAAATCTGGAAAATGCTAATCTTTGAATATATATATCTTTTAAAGCAGACATTTCTGCTTGTGTGTGATCACAATATTTTGAGATCGTGGTCAGCGGTCAAATACACATAATTTGGGGGTACTTGCCATGAAAAGGTTTGAGCACCAATAGTGCGACATCGGTAAAACCGTTTCATTCAATGTCAATCATCGGGGGTTCAACGGAGCAAAAAATTGCATTTTAACACATAGTATGTACATCGCGGATGTTTCTATTTCTAAAATGATGAATTAAAACATTTGCCAATGTGTTACCCAAACAAAAAAAAATGGGATTGGTAGTCCAAGGGTTTTAAGCATTGTTATGCTTTAGCTATTGAAAAATAGCAGATCTACAAGCACAGAGTACCGCGGTACGAGCTTGTAGATCTGCTATTTTTGAAAAATCGTTAAAATGTGGCGCAAATCTTTGAATATATTTTCTTTCAGAGCGAACATTTTTTAACGCAAATCTTTGATTCTGGGAGGAGGTCCCTGGAAAAACATATTTTCAGATGGGAGTCCGCGGCCAAATACAGATAATTCTGAACTGCGACATAGGTTTTTTCCAGTGAAACTGTTAGGACTTTAGAATACATTTTTAGAATCAGCCTCCGGTCTTAATGGGGGGGGTGGCGGCGGCGGGTCGCGGGGAGGTCAAGCACACACAGATCGGCGTGCACTCTGCATGCTCCCTCGACAGTGGCCGTCTGAAACAAACATGGCTCTTTTTCCACATGGATGGTCGGCCTGTCAGGGACGCCTCTGGGTTCACACCACTGTAACACGGCTATAGGCTTTCACACACTGAGCACACACACATGACCAGTGGTGGGTGAAGATTAAGAAGTACTCAAAGGTTTTACTTAACCCATTCTGACCTGAGATCAGATTCATACGAGGTTTCCACTGGACACACACTGGTCTGATTAACCCATTCTGACCTGAGATCAGATTCTAAAAATGTCAGTCATTCTTCGATTTTTCAAAAATAGCAGACCTACAAGCTCGTAGCGCGCCACTCGGTGGCGCGCTACGAGCTTGTAGGTCTGCTATTTTTCAATAGCTAAAGCATAACATGATGCGGACACCAAAATGGGTTCCCGTTCAGAATGGGTTAAGTAAAAGTATCAATACTGCAATGTAGAAATGCAAGTCAAAGTCAGGAATTCAACATGTATACTTGAGGAAAAGTACAACGTAAAAAATATACAGAAACAATTAAGTTGCGTCTTACAAGGAAGTACAAGATAGAAAATAGGTTGGTGCCTTGCATGGTTTTTCCTCCGCCATCGGTGTGTGAATGCAGTGTGTGAATGGGTGACTGTAATAAAGCACTTTGGATGAAAGCACAAACAAAATGCCCCATTTACCGTTCACCATATACCATCCGTGTGTATGTATATATCCGTGTCTTTTCATTGTGTTTCATGTCCCTTTCATATACCGCCAATGTGACGGTGAGAACTGCTGGGAGTGGCCGCGGTAAAGTCCTCTCCTTCCGTCACTAATGCCACAGGAACCCTGCATAACCCCCGCAGCTCTACCCGAGGAGAGCACAAAATCCTCCCTGTGCTTTTCCCTGAGCCGCAAGACTTTCACCTTCCCCTAAACCGGCTCAGACTCAGAGGTCTTTATCACTGAAGAGGACAGCGCTGAGAAGAAGGGGGGGGAGGTGTCCCATTACTCTGGGTTTAATCACTCAAGCTTTGTTCTATATACTTTGCTTATCGATAGTGAAAACGGCGAACATATCTTCCCTGTGTGAATAATTCAAAATACAAGCTAAACAACGTGTAGCATCGCAGCGGGTCATTAACTTGCAGGTAGATATTGTCACTAATTTGCATAATGTGTCTTCAGAAGTTTCACCTATAATGCAATGGAATTGAATGCGGAATTCGGAAAACCACAGACTATTTAACACATCATCGATGAATGCTCAACCTTCAAATCACAACATGGAGTCAGCTGTCTAATTTAACTGGATGACGATAACACTTCTGGGTGATGTCCAAATTGCCTCTGTAGCCGAACGAACAAACTATATGGAATTGAAAGTTTCACCTACAATCACAATCACATGCCCAAAATAGAGATGGGTTGAGGTGGTTAAAATGTGAGGTGGAGTAACATTCTTCAACAAGCTCTAAGAGATGGAGGGTGGAAGAATTTGATACGTTTCTTTATTACACCATCATTCTAAAGTAAACAAATGGGAGAGCAGCAATATTGTTGGAGACAGTGTGGGTGTTCGAGTGCCAATCACTCCCTGCATATATATTTGGTTGTGGAAGAAGGTGCAGGCATTTTGGGACTGTGTTCACCAGAATCTGGAGAAAATGATGGGATATAACATCATTGGTGACCCCCGTAGTTTGTATCTTGGACTGACATCAGAGGGCATAATTAATAGGACATGAGGACTTATACCTGTTCAGAATATTGTTAATAGCAGCTAAAAAAAAAACAGGAGCACTGGATGGAAATTATTGAAGAAATATATAGTAGGATAATGTTCAGTTGAATAATTATGTTTTTCAATCACACAAGAAGTATTTCTGCCTGTGTTGATTTTGACTCTGAACTCTTATGTAAATAAAACCGGTGGGCCCATACATACATGTGTGCAGGCAGGGATGTTTAATGGGATTAAAGCTACAATCCGTAACTTTCACGTCCAACCTAATTTTCAAAGCCAAAACCCATCCATCCCGCCGCACAAGCACCAACATTTCTTCCGCTGAGCCAACAACGAAAGCCTGTTTTATTTGGGCAGAGGATAAATTGCACCTTTCAACCAGTAGTTTATTACATTTCTCACTAGAAGAGCGGGTATAGACCAACTACAACATGTGTGTTGGTTACATTGTATTTATATATAATTAGATTATATATAATTATTATATATATTAGATTGCTCAAAATGTTTTATTTGCACAGAACAAGTTTTGGATTGCAACTAACCACCAGAGGAGAGGAGAGGAGAGGAGAGGAGAGGAGAGGAGAGGTGGAGGAGAGGAGAGGAGAGGAGAGGAGAGGAGAGGAGAGGAGAGGAGAGGAGAGGAGAGGAGAGGAGAGGAGAGGAGAGGTTGAGGAAGCAGTATAAGGCTTTATTTAATCTCAGCTGAGGTGTCGGTAGAGCGGAAAGTTCAGCAAACTGGATCGCTGGTCGAGTTAAGCCCAGAGTTTGTACTGTGCTTCCAGGCCTGTGTGTGTGTGTGTGCGTGTGTGTGTGTGTGTGTGTGTGTGTGTGTGTGTGTGTGTGTGCACGTGCAATGTAGGCCTACAGTACACACAAGGTTGTACATGGGTGCGCACACATTAAGCAGTGCAAAGAGGCAGAAATTGGGTGCTACTGGCAGAATTGTATTTAATCAATTCAGAACAAGGCAGTTGTGTAATTTTCTCCTGAGGGCAAAGAGAACACTGGCTCCATATAAAAGGGATCTAGGTTCTTAAGGTATCTTAAAGCAGCAATAGAACAATGTCTTTGTTCACGATAACATCTCAACAACACCACCGCATGCATGGGCTTTATTACATAATGGAGACATGATTTAACAGATCTCAGGGGTCGGCAGCCGAAAAGGGATCCTTTTGATCCAGACTGAAGATTTATCAAAGACGTGCTGATTGCGTTGAAGACTCGCTTGAGTGCCATTTTAACCCATTCTGACCGGGAACTCATTTTGGTGTTGGCATCATGTTATGCTTTAGCTATTGAAAAATAGCAGATCTACAAGCTCATAGCGCGCCACCGAGTGGCGCGCTACGAGCTTGTAGGTCTGCTATTTTTGAAAAATCAAAGAACGACTGTGACATTTTTAGAATCTGATCTCAGGTCAGAATGGGTTCATCAGACCAGTGTGTGTCCAGTGGAAACCTCGCATGAATCTGATCTCAGGTCAGAATGGGTTAAAAAGACAACTGATGAGTAGGAGGAGGATAGGAAGAAGAAGAAGAAACTAGAAATAGTGCTCCTCGGAGCACAGATCTCCGCCAGGTCAAGAACGTAGGTTATTGCGGGCCAGCGATGTTCGAGATGTGCCAATCAGGATGGAATATGAAAAATCAGACAGATCCTAAATGTGTTCCTCAGCCTATAGTGGGAATGTGCATGCAACGTTTCACGGCAATCGGACGCTGCATTTATGATACATTTGTTCAAAAAACAAGCCACTCCTGCTAACTTTAAATGCAAAACTTATCCAACCGGGATGGTTGAATATAAGGCTAATTTGACAAATATAGGGTGGCATTTATTCCTTGGCCTAGAGGGAATGTGTGTACAAACACGCTGTGTTCATGATTTGAGGCGTTTTGTTAAAAACGGATCACTCCTGCAACCATTGGGAATCCAAATAGCCAATCAGGATGGAATTGAACAATTCCGACAAATCCGTGTGGTTTAATGACTATAGAGACAATGTAGCCTCGGCTGGGAAGCGAACCCGGACACTAGGGATCCGATTGGTGTGTACGTCAACAGTCAGATAAAGCGAGCAGCAAGCAGCCCCGTATAGCCTACAGTCACACGTGCGCCAGCCATGAGCTATATAGGCTCGGCTGACTGGGGGGACCTCCACAACCAGGCAAGTAACATGCTGTAGACTAGCCGGAAAACTAACGGAGGAACCTAACCCACCGCTGCCAACAATGTAGCCTCGGCAGGGAGGCGAACCTGGAGAAATATCAAAAAATTATGTGTTTTGCAAGACTGGTGACTGGACTTCACCATATTACTCTCGACTTCCTGCGCATGCATGAAATGCATCACAGCCTGTCGACTGCTGCAAAACAACAACAATTACAAATATGGATTTGTGGTGTCGAAAGCCTATGCTTTCCCTAGTGAATGCACTCTGAGCCCCCCACTGCAATGTAAAAATGCACTTTTTGGCCAAAATGTTGAACACCATTTACTCAATGGTTTACACTGTAAACCATTGAGTAAATGGTGTTTGAAATTGTGACCACTTGCTGGGGACAGGCCTAAATACAGGCATTTTTGGGTACAGAGCCTGCTTCACATGGCAGAGGACCGCATTACACCTTCAGTTGCCTGATAAACTGCATGTTGTTGTTTTGTGGCCAAAAGGCCTGGCCGAGACCATTGCCTTGCCGAACAACATCATCATCGTCATCATCCTTCAGGGATTTGTACACATAAACAACACATTTCAAATGTAGTCTTTGTAAAAATAATGTCACAGAGGAAAAAAACATGTAGCTGTGTGGAAAGCCTGAAAGGCCTGAATTCATCTCAGAGATGAATAAGAGGGGATTTTGTTGTTCCCCTATAATACGTTACAGCAGCTATTCATCTGATGGTGAATGGTGGTAGCCTAAATTATCCCATTCTGACCGGGAACCCGTTTTGGTGCTAGCATCATGTTATGCTTTAGCTATTTAAAAATAGCAGATCTACAAGCTCATAGCGCGCCACCGAGTGGCGCGCTACGAGCTTGTAGGTCTGCTATTTTTGAAAAATCAAAGAACGACTGACATTTTTTTAAATCTGATCTCGGGTCAGAATGGGTTAATCAGACCAGTGTGTCCCCAGTGGAAACCTTGTGTGAATCTGATCTCAGGTCAGAATGGGTTATAGAGCAAGTCTACTGCAGTACACTCAGAACATGTACACACTAGGCACGACGACGTCCCTTTTTCATATGATGAAAAGAAGGAAAAAACCCCGAAAGACAAAATGAATAGAAGCAAACAAAAAGGAGAAGCCTGATGTGAAGATAAAACCAGTGGTGTAAAGCAAGTACAATTACTCAAGTTCTGTACTTTAATTCACTTTTGAGTTTCTTTTTTACTTCACAGAGTATTTCTGTAATTGTCAACACTTTCACTTCTACTTCACTGTATCTCACTGTACTTTTACTACCAGTAAGACGCGCAAACGCGGGAAGCGAACGCAGCTCGTACATATTTTTTTTATTTTTATTTATAGCACGCCATCACACTCATGTCACCATGACTCAGCCATAACCATATAAGGAGTCCCCAAAGCAGCTCCATATATGGGCACAAGTTGGACCACGCCATCACACTCATGTCACCATGACTCAGCCATAACCATACAAGGAGTCCCCAAAGCAGCTCCATATATGGGCACAGGTTGGACCACGCCATCACACTCATGTCACCATGACTCAGCCATAACCATATAAGGAGTCCCCAAAGCAGCTCCATATATGGGCACAAGTTGGACCACGCCATCACACTCATGTCACCATGACTCAGCCATAACCATATAAGGAGTCCCCAAAGCAGCTCCATATATGGGCACAAAAGCGTGACACACGGACAGACAGACAGACATGATCTGCTAGGTCTCATAGTAAGTGCTCACTGATTTCGCAACAATACAATTATTTGAAAACTTGAGTTACTTTTTTGATTTTCATTATATCATTACAAAACATACATTAACCACTTCAGCACTCTATACATTTCGACCATTTGAAAACACCATATCTACAAGCTCACAATGCGTCGTGTCTTTTTCTTTTATATATATATTTTTTTATCCCACGATTTTGTAACCCATTTTTCACCCCTGTGTCAATCATCTAATGTGATCCTGGGCTCTACACACCCTCCACCAACCTAGTCCCCATATATAGGGGACAAGGGGAGAGCAACAGACTTGAACTCATGCTTCCTTCATGCCTGAGTGTCCAAGTTGCTCCTTTACACCTGACAGGGGGGAGATTCCCTGGTTGGACGTAGCGCGTGGAAGGAACACGTTATTCCAACCAGTTCCTTTCCCCTCCATCAGGCGCCGTGTCTTGTTTTCAAAAGATTTTTATACATTTGAAAACTTTAAATGGGACATTCTGCAAAATCAGTAGCCTACTTTTACTTTTGGTACTTCAAGTACATTTTGATTAACCTGACAATGCCAGATGGGGGCGGTATTGGGTAACCATGTTCCCCAACACAGCTTCCATCTGGGATTTCTGAGGGGGTTGAGCTAACACCAATCCGTTCCGTACCGAACCAATCAGCGTGAGCTAAGGGCGGGATATGTGCGAAACCGGATGTGAAGCTATATAGACACGTCAATATGATTGGTTGTGTTTGCACGCCCACACGGTGATAGACAGACGGTCCCATCCAATCATCTACCAAGTATCTTGAAAAAAAGGAACAGCCCCGTCATCGAATTTGCTTCCGCGATCCCAGATCCCAATAAGATGTGAAACAAATTTGTGTAGCAAGCTTCTTGGATCTGGCAGCGTCAGGTTACATTTTGATGCCAATACTTTTGTGCTGTTACTCAATACATTTTGAATTCCGGATTTTTACTTACTAACAGATCAGTATTTCAAAATAGCAGCATTGATACTTTTATTTAAAGGTTTCATTTTAATTTATTTTCATTTTTCTTTTAGGTTTCATGACCTCAATGACACCCAAACAACCTGAACTTTGAACATTCAGTGGATTTTCTGTGGTCTGAAGCCTTTTGAGCTGCAATGGAAAGTGCAAGTGAAAACAGTGACATCTGCTGGCAAATGCCAGTGTCATACTGTATATGGGATTTGCTGGCTCTTACATCACACTCCACAGGTAAATCAGAGCACTTGTTTGAACCAGAAAACCCCGGGCCACAGAAATATACTGAATGTTAAAAGTTCAGGGTTTTTTTGGGTGCAATTGAGCTCAGAAAACCTACAAAAATAAATAAGAATAATTACAAAAACTTTTTTTTAATGTCACAATCCCTTTAGGTAAAATAAATATGAGTATGTTTTCCACCACTGCATG
>NC_137866.1:7954865-8002365 GCF_963924005.1 Protomyctophum bolini
CTACTACACAATCAATGGAGAATGCACGTTATATGTGGACGAACAAAGACGATGATAAGCGTGCCCCTCACTTCACGCAGGTGTGATTATTATTCTTTTTGTTTGGGAATGAACCTTTTTTTGGGAGCATTCAAAACAATAGAGGTGTCATCGTTATGTCTTTGTTTATAGTTCAGCATAGTGTTCCACACAGAGACCAACAACTATAGTGAACACACCTTCTAAACATCTTCTTACAGAAGTATATAGGCTCATGACATCATTCATCATATCGTCCTCTTTCCAAACACATCGATGGGCTGTACATCTTAGACTTAAGTCCTATAGTCTGAAGACGTTATGCTTATAGCATGTTATTCAGTACAGAGTGGATCAGTTGGAACTGCTACACAACACAACAATCAGGTGGGAACTGGCAGCCATGACTATACCAACAAACTGAAATAAATAAATAGGAACGACTGTCGAACTTCCTGCAGCTCACCCCGGTTCAAATCCAACTCCAGGCGGCATACTGCATGCCATTCCCCCCTCTGTCCACTAGAGGTGTTACAACGTGCAGAGTTTGTTGTTAGTATAGGACTGAAAGCAAAGACGCACCATGGCGGAAAAGGAGGGCAGAAGGAGAGTGAACGGGCAGACGGTTCCGACATGCAGTGCCCCCAGAGGCAAATTCGTTTTTTTTAGATTGATATGGCAATAGTGAAATAGTGTTGTTTTTTACAGCAAATGTTGATGTAATTTTAGTCAGTCTTTTGAATATATATTTTTTTACATTTCAGTCACTTTTCAGTGGAGAGAGAGAGAGAGAGAGAGAGAGAGAGAGAGAGACTGGTCCAGTGAGAGGATTAGAGAAGTGTTTTAGCCAGAGGGGACGACTGCTTATTGACTGTAAAATCCTCACTTCTCAGTGTTCCTCCTCTTGTTCTCCCTCCCCACCACATGCTGCCACACTCTGCTCTCCCTCTCATCTGTGATTCCTCTCTCTCTCTCTCTCTCTCTCTCTCTGCTCTTGTCACACGTCCATCAACAGGCCTCCCTCGACTGTCAGCCTCCTGTTGAGCGTGTTGTTCAGCCTATCTCTCTCGCAGGCCTTTCTGCACCACCACCACCACCACCACAAACGTTGTTCATCAAACGCACTTGACTGTCAAACTGCCGCAATATTGTTCAAGCTGAATGAAAGAGGCTAAATCATCACAACACGAAAGAAAGGGGAGATTACATCATCTGCCAGGATGGCAATCCAATCCACGGTGCTATTGCTCAATATGCACGCACAGTCGCACACAACATAAGGCAACCATTCTGATTTCAACCTTACTAATGCAATGTGATGGAAAACCCTGTCTGACTCAAAGCATGTCCAGTGACAGTCAGAATTAAACCTTTTACACTAGCTCCATGACAACACCCTTAAGTCACTGTTCACAAAAGCACAAACCACATGTAACTCTCTTTGACAGCTTTCTGTATATCGACGAGAACACATTAGGTGCCCCAAATGTTACAGGTCATTTCAAGAATACGTTCACCCAAAAGAATTGCACACTAACACAACACAAGCACAAAAAGACTGATTACTTTTGAACATCAAGTCGAGAATTTCTTCAACAACACACACACACACACACACACACACACACACACACACACACACACACACACACACACTAGGGCTGTCAGTTCACCTCTATAATCCAATTCGAATTTCATTGCTTCATTATTTGTAATTTTCGAATATATTCGAATATTTACATTGTTTATTTTAGCTCATATTTAGCCTATAATAATACACGTGGCTGGCATGTCTTGTGAGTTTTGGGAAGTGCAAGGTTTTTGACAGGTCTGCCTGCTGTGGACATTGAAACCCTGACCATTACACACGGGCAGACGCAACGATAAAGTCTATCATTCATTGTGAAGCCAGCAACATGTTGATGCAAACAGACGTGTACAGTAGCTGCTCCAAATGATATTAGCATTCGTCTGTGTCTGCCCGTGTAAACGCAGCATTGTCCCCCCGCTGCGGAGCGGACCGTTGCCCCGTCGGCTAGAATGCTGTCGGAAAAAAGGCCGCCTCCCGTGTACCATAGTGTTATTAAGGAGGACTCCTTGGCGTTAAACTAATGTTAGCTCCCATGCTAACTAGTTGCTACCCTCGTCAAAAACAACACCACAGATCGGGTGGAAGATGCTGATACCACTTTGCTTGTGCCCGTGGATGGGAAATGAGATTTAAAAGGCTATAGAAGCGTGGATGAAAGGCAAGCACAGATGTGCAATAAAGTTGTGTCATGAGACTGTATTATGATTTTCGTTCTACCGGCGATTTCTGTCTGTGTAGTATACTAGACGTATCTATGCATGTGTTACAAGGGTTTGTGTGTCTGTGATTAAAAGAGTTACAGCCAGTAAGCCCGCCCACCCTGTAGACTGTCTCTGATTGGCTTACCCTGAAATCTGGCCCTACGTTAGCCAATCATTGACCTCTTCTGCGACGTGACCGGACGTGCACCTTTTCACATGCAGTGGAAGCGGCCGTGGAGATTTCACAGCGGTAGATTCGTTACTCAATACATTTAGTGAGCGGATAAAATAACATAAAACAAAATAAATATATTAAATAGAATTAATAAATGATAAAAGCTCCATTCGAATGGCAATTTTAGCTTTCGAATATATATATTTTTTTTAATATTCGAATTTCTTTCATATTATGAAATTCGTTCTGACAGCACTAACACACACACACACACACACACACACACACACACACACACACACACACACACACACACACACACACACACACACACACACACACACACACACACACACACACACACACACACACCCGACCTCATGTCCTAATCAATACAATCACCATGGCCCTGACCTCATGTCCTAATCAATACAATCACCATGGCCCTGACCTCATGTCCTAATCAATACAATCACCATGGCCCTGACCTCATGTCCTAATCAATACAATCACCATGGCCCTGACCTCATGTCCTAATCAATACAATCACCATGGGCCTGACCTCATGTCCTAATCAATACAATCACCATGGTCCTGACCTCATGTCCTAATCAATACAATCCCCATGGCCCTGACCTCATGTCCTAATCAATACAATCACCATGGCCCTGACCTCATGTCCTAATCAATACAATCACCATGGCCCTGACCTCATGTCCTAATCAATACAATCACCATGGGCCTGACCTCATGATGTCCTAATCAATACAATCACCATGGGCCTGACCTCATGATGTCCTAATCAATACAATCACCATGGGCCTGACCTCATGATGTCCTAATCAATACAATCACCATGGCCCTGACCTCATGTCCTAATCAATACAATCACCATGGGCCTGAACTCATGTCCTAATCAATACAATCACCATGGGCCTGAACTCATGTCCTAATCAATACAATCACCATGGGCCTGAACTCATGTCCTAATCAATACAATCACCATGGCCCTGACCTCATGTCCTAATCAATACAATCACCATGGCCTGACCTCATGTCCTAATCGCTGTCAAATTAACACCTCCCCACTGCCCACCTATTTTCTCCATCTGTTTTCATCAAACGCTCAGCTGTGTATGCCTTTCATTAGAACAGCTTGTAGCGTATTACTGGGTGGCTGCCCTTGTCAGTGATTCTGTAGCTGAACACAAAATAAATACCCAAAAGTGAACTCCCCTGGCACTAACAGTTGGGCTGAACAATACATCAATATGATATGAGACTAGATCGTCTGGGATTTTGGATATCTTGGATATCGTTTGGTATAACTGTTGTCTTTTCCGTGTTTTGGATCACTTTAAGCCCTATTTCATACTTGTAAATGTGTTTTAAATGTTAAAAATGTTTCGTAAATGGCAGACATAGCCGATCTACAACCTCAGAAGACAGACATTTTTTTACAAAATGGCTATTGATGAATTCGGTCAAAAGTATTGTGATATTTGGCTTTATCCGTATCGCCCAGCCCTAATTTACAGACGCACGATCTGGCAGTCAAACTTTGTTAGTGTACTGTACACGCCGGTGGATAATTAACTCTCCTATCGGTGCCATTCTGTATATGCCTTGTGTTTTAATTGTATCCCCATGGATGCTATTTGCCACAGCACAAAGAGCATGTGTTCTTGCTGCAGACAGCCTGCAGCGGCGGCACAACTGTCCCCAAGAAACCACGGTCTCCTTCCGTCTAACCAAAAACTAAAGTCTGGGTACTGAGGCAGCCGTCTGAATATTCAGTACAGCTTCGTTGAGATGTCAGGTTTTACGTTTTGCCCTGGTTGACACCAGACTGAATGACCAAACTATAGGAACACTGCATGCGAGCCATTATACTGTAGCTGGTGAAAGTACATGAGTAGTACATGTACATTACACTGATTATGTGTTAATATTTCATTAGGCCATATTCACATTTACATCAATAGTCACAGGATGTGAAATAATTTACAATTCAGGCATTTAATACGCTCTATAGTCTAGAGTGGCTTACAGTAAGCAAGGTAAACATACATCAAATGCAGAGAGACAGTGTAGTGCCTCATTAAAGGTAAACATACATCAAATGCAGAGAGACAGTGTATAGTGCCTCATTAAACTAGGATCACGGGTAAACCAAGAACCTAGTCTAAAGTAAAACAAAATACTAGGCCTCTATAATAACCTGTACATTCAAACTATAGGATACCATGTAAACAACAAGCATCATGTCTGAATAACCTGCTGTCCACATTTTTACATTGTGGTGAAGAAAGAAAGCCTATAAGTAACAAACTCATGAGAATAAATCAATGTTTGAAGTCGTCAAGTGCCACATTCTGAAGAGGTACGTTTTGAAATGACGCCTGAAAAGAGTTTGCCGTTCTAACTGCAATGGGGAGCTTGTTCCACACTTTGGGAGCCGGAGATCTTGGGACGTGTGGAGCGTTGTTAAAAGGACATTTCAGACATCTTCCCTGTGTTATCTGAGTGAGAGGGAGGGCTTGTATCAGGCTTTGAATGTGTGGGGGTGCCTTTGCTTGCTTTACAGCCCAACACAAGTGTTTTTTTACTCGGGGTGCGGGGAGCAACTGGGAGCCAATGGCAGGAGCGGAGGAGGAGGGAGATGTGACATTTTCAGCTAGTTCTAGTCTAGTTTTCGGCGTCCAAGCGTGCCGCACATTCTGGATCATTTGGAGGGGCTTAACCCATTCTGACCTGAGATCAGATTCATACGAGGTTTCCACTGGACACACACTGGTCTGATGAACCCATTCTGACCTGAGATCAGATTTAAAAAAATGTCAGTCGTTCTTCGATTTTTCAAAAATAGCAGACCTACAAGCTCGTAGCGCGCCACTCGGTGGCGCGCTATGAGCTTGTAGATCTGCTATTTTTCAATAGCTAAAGGATAACATGATGCCAACACCAAAATGGGTTCCCGGTCAGAATGGGTTAAGTGCACATGCTGGGAGGAAAGTAAGGAGGGCGTTACAGTACGCTGCACGTTTTGATATAACTTGAGGCTTGGATATGGGGCTGGGCTGACTCCTGGGTGAGGAGCGGTCTAATCCTTCGGCTGTTATAGTGTGAAAACCTAATAGAATCGCGTGACCACCACTGCATTGTGTGCCTTGAATGAGAGCTGACAACTCCAACGCTCTTGGCCGTTGGAATCTACGCCACCATGAGGTGGTTTATGGAAATAGTGAGACCCTGCTTGGGGCAGGACTTACCCGGGAAGAAGAGAAGCTTGGCCGTGTCTGGGTTCAGCCTGAGGTGGTGGGAACTGTGCCATACATGTGCTCTTCCACCTGAGTAAAGAGGGGAGGAAAGGAGAGAAACAGTTGAGTCAAGTGTCATCGTCATAAGTCATAACAACGATAGGACAGCTTGTGAACAGAGATGACGGAGAGAGAATTAGTGTACCCCACTCACACCCCCTGATTATGAGTTGGGTTGAGTTAAAAAAAAATCTGACCTGTCTGAAGTGAGTGGTGCTGTACTGTACTGTACTGTACTGTACTGTACTGTACTGTACTGTACTGTACTGTACTGTACTATCCCTCCTCCCTGGCCTGTGTGTCTGTGTGTTAGGCTGTGCAACAGTGACACTTCGTGGTGAACAAAGGCTATAACGCTATTTCCGTGCTCGGACACAGGGACCAAGGGACACACACACAGTTGTCTATATAATAAGGGAAACTTAGCTAAATGTGTCGCAAATCTGCCAAAAACAAAATGCTTACCACTAGCTTTCTTCACAAATGTGTTCATAAAGGTGTCTATCACAGAAAAAAATGTTCCAACCCAACTCCTTGTAACAGCGTCTGCAAGTTGGGGTACCATAAACATCCAATATAAGGCAAAAAATTCCAATTTTCATTATACTTTAAATTGCATGTGACGTGTCAAACTAGGGGGTTTTCATGATTCTGAATCCATTGCAAGTATTAGTTTTGCACAAAAAACACTCCTTCGCCTAAATATGGCAAGTGGCTATGGCCCGAAGTTTTCATGCAAAACTAATGCTTGGAATGGATTCAGCATAATGAAAACCCCCTAGTTTGAAATGTCACATGCTACTTAAAGCAAAATGAAGTTTTGGAATTTTGCCTTATATTGGATATTTATGGTACCCCAACTTTCAGCAACTGTCAAAAGGTTTCCCAAGGGAGTTGTAGACAATATGTGATTGTAGACACCTGTATGAACACATTTGTGAAGAAAGCTTGTGGTAAGCATTTGTTTTGCAGATTTGCCACACATTTTGCTAATTTCCTCTAACTAATAGGAGTGGTTGCACCACTTAAAAATATTCACTGTGAAAGAATATATATTCAAAGATTTGTACACATTTTCACACTTTTTGAAAAATAGCAGATCTACAAGCTCATGCGCAATGATGAGCTTGTAGATCTGCTATTTGTCAACAGCTAGAGTTTAAAATAATGGTTAAAATCTAAAGTGACACATGTGTTCCAAGTCTTAATATAGGTTGGAATAAAATGTCCCACACTAATGTTGCGTTCTTCACACAGGCAGATGCAAAAGATGCAAAGATACAAAAATAATTGTAGCTGTTGTAGCAGCTAAAAAACGTTGGATGCATCTTTACATCATGTCGCTGGCTTCTATTGACAATGAATGGTAGACTGTATCTTTGCATCTGCCCGTGTGAACACAGTATTCGTTTTCTTAACTACTTAACCCATTCTGACCTGAGATCAGATTCATACGAGGTTTCCACTGGACACACACTGGTCTGATTAACCCATTCTGACCTGAGATCAGATTCTAAAAATGTCAGTCGTTCTTCGATTTTTCAAAAATAGCAGACCTACAAGCTCGTAGCGCGCCACTCGGTGGCGCGCTATGAGCTTGTAGATCTGCTATTTTTCAATAGCTAAAGCACAACATGATGCTAACACCAAAACGGGTTCCCGTTCAGAATGGGTTAAAGTAACACTTTGCCGATTTTCAACCTTATCTTAATTGTACCAACCTCACTATACCGCATTATAAAATAGGACCGTTTCCATCTAGTAGCTCTGCATCTCAGAGGAGGGCTGCTCCTGACACTTTAGAATCCTGCCTACCAATGACATCATCCGTGGGCATTTCAAGCTAATGGAAACTACAGAATAGAAGCCATTGTTCTTGCATGAATATATATTGAAATCTTGTTTGAAGCCCACCTGTGATGCAGTTCACCCTAGCTGCCACTAACAACACATAACCATATCAACACTACACTATGCAATACACAATAGCCAGGCAGCATGTTGACTTTGTTTGGTTCAGTGGGCTCAAGGTTGTGCTTTATTGTTACATCTTGTGTACAGAGTAAAACTGATTTTTGTTTGGCTTCCTTCAGAGTTCAGACAACCTTGGTGGTTGCACACACCTGTTAAAGTTGTAGATCAGGATATGTGGCAAATGTTTGACTCTTCTTCTTTTCCTTCTCTTACCACAGTGTGCTTCCTGATTCTGGGCAGTGGAAAAGGACCCGAATGCAGGATCAGGCTGCCTTTTCTAGTGCCTGTCTCAAAGTACATAGCACGATTGGTCCATCCTATACTGGACCTATAGCCTGGGCAGTATTAAGTGGGTAAACGTTGTTGAGTAATAGGATAGCTCTTTAAAATGTGAATTTGGACATAGCAGTTGCAACTGGGTTGTTGAGAATTCAATCAGTTAGTGATATACAGAGTTTACAGACTGGCTTTTGTGTATTGTAGTGAAGTGTTGCTGTGGTTTTGTAGTGTTGGTGGCAGGGTGAACTATAGCTGCCACACAGAGCGTGAAGTGTTTATAATATCATCAGTGAGGACCCATTACACCATAAGAAGATTAAAATGTTGAAAAAGGGGTGAAGTACTCCTTTAAACCCTATTTATCATGCTTCATATCTACAAGCTCACTAGCATGTCGCGGCCCAATACGTTGTGAACTTGTAGACCTTCAATCCAATTCTGTAATAGAACATGTAACTTTCACCTATGCAGTATAATATAATGACATGCCCAAAATAGAGATTCTGCGGGGTTGAAGTGATTACTGGCTTATGTAGCTCCACTCCAACGCCTCCGGTATCTTCTCCCTGGCAACGATACGCCTCCGGTCATTGGCATATAAAACGAGTGCGTTTGTAACGTGAACCTCACAGCCGTAGCAGAGTAAAGGTTGATAAGATAGCCCCGGCATTAGCCAAATGAAACACAGTTAGCAGTGAGCCCTGTGGGTGTGTGGCAAAGAACCATTTCACACAGCGTTAATTACATTTCTTATTGCTCCAGGAAGGAAAAAAAATGAAAACACACAAACGAGAGAGTGTGTGTGTGTGTGTGTACGAGCGGTTATAAAATGCACACTGATGCAAGGTGGCAGGCAATATAGGCACAGATCAGACAGTAAGTGCCAGTAACGAGCTGTTCTTTTTAGGGGTATTCAGACGATTTCTATCTGCAATGTTCTAATTAGAAATGTATGCTCCGTCGTAGGGGTGGGCGATATGGTGATACATTTCATCTGCACGATATATACAATGTCTCCACTATTTGCTTTTCCAGAGATACCGTATATATGTCGTGATAACTATTTTGGTCTAAATGGTCTGTTACTCCTTTTTGAGTGGTGCCAACCACTACTATAGACAGCTATGTGTGTGGCTGGGTCTGTCCCTGGCTGTGTCCGAGCACGAAAATAGCGTTATAGCGTTTGTTCACCACCAAGTGTCACTGTTGCACAGCCTAACACACAGACACTCACAGGCCAGGGAGGAGGGCTTACACAGTACAGTACAGTACAGTACAGTACAGTACAGTACAGTACAGTACAGTACAGTACAGTACAGTACAGTACAGCACAGCACAGTACAGTACAGCACAGTACAGTACAGCACAGCACAGTACAGTACAGCACAGCACAGTACAGTACAGTACAGTACAGTACAGTACAGTACAGTACAGAACCACTCACTTCAGACGGGTCTGATTTTTATTCTTTCCGTTTTTGTTACCGTGGTGGTTGTATTGTGAAGTAACTGGAAACATAACCACGAAAACCAACATGAAAAACAACCGTGATAATATTGTGGATGGTGATACTGCTCGAAAAAAGAGAATGGTGATATTATATGTTTCCATATCGCCCACCCCTACCTATACTACACTCCGTCCGTATGTTGGCGTCGCACGCAAAACAAAGTGTATCTACAAGCTCACAAGGTGACGTGGATGCACCGTGCTGTGAGCTTGTAGATTGACTATTTTCTACAGAGCAGTGTAAATGCTGGCGCTTCTGTCCATTCCGTGGGAGCGAGGGGGTGGAGTGTCCATTCGTCTCATTTTGACGCAACGCTTTCAACGCATATGATCGCATGAGTTCAACGTTGGCAAACTATGGCCACCCGTCTACCAATAGGAAAGAAGCTATAGCCACCCGTCTACCAATAGGAAAGAAGCGCTGTGGTTGACCACCATTTGGCTCGTAGTTTTCTCCCAGTGAGCCGACCACTCAAACGTAACTTAACATCTGTCAGCTAATTTTCATTTGTCATTATCTGCACCCGTGCAATTCTTTATTACGAGGCTTTAAAGGCAATCTGAAATTCATGTTTATGCATAATGTTGTCCAATGTTCAATGCCAAAAACACAATTAACATCATTAATCACATTTATTTGTGTAAGACAATTAATCGTCAACGTAAATGTTGTAACTGTGACAGCCCCAACGACGTGGGAAAGCGATACGTCAGATGTCTCAACATGCATTGACTGCATCACTTCTGACGCAGACGTGTGACCGCACTCTTAAATCGGGCTTAAAGCAGCCGAGTCTCCTCGCAAATCTTTGGTCTGAACTAGGCTTCAGGGACACTTTGAAGTACACTTGACTGGGTGAATAATATAGGACCTTGAGCTTTTTTTCTATTTTTTTAACCCATTCTGAACGGGAACCCAGTTTGGTGTTGGCATCATGTCGTGCTTTAGCTATTGAAAAATAGCAGATCTACAAGCTCATAGCGCGCCACCGAGTGGCGCGCTACGAGCTTGTAGGTCTGCTATTTTTGAAAAATCGAAGAACGACTGACATTTTTTAGAATCTGATCTCAGGTCAGAATGGGGTTCATCAGACCAGTGTGTGACCAGTGTGGAAACCTCGTATGAATCTGATCTCAGGTCAGAATGGGTTAAGTATACGCACTAAAGACTTCGAGCATGTTTCATGGCCGGTACCCACTTGAATTAGGGCCAGTAAATGCACAGCACAGAGCAGTGTATACGTGCGGGGCTGGTGGAGGGGGGGAGGGGGATACTAGCATTATATAAAGTTTGCTTGCAGGGTAATACAATTGCATAAAATCATTGCCCAGCCTCTGCCGGTGACGGTTGAAGGCGAACGCCTAATGAATGTGAAATTGCAGAGGAACGGTCTTCCACAGAGAAGCAGAACGTGACCGTACATTAATTGGTTACTGGGAAGTAGAGGCACATGTGTGCGCGTGCGTGCGCGTGCGTCTGTGTGTGTCTCACTCGCACAATTACCCACACATATACGTGCATATAGGGCTGCTATATCATTTATAGGCATACACGTCCTACGCATATCAAAGATATGGAGAGATGAGGTGAGAGACATTATACTGTACAATGTGCATACTGTATTGTATACACACCATAGCGAATGCGAGTGTATAGAGTATACAAAATGTAATGTTTGAGCTGACAAACACCATTATTATCCCATCCGATATCCTATGGCCGTCTTCTATTTATAATTCTAACAGTTTCTTTCTATATCAGCGGTGCTAAAACGTTTTTGTTATGTCAAAATTATTTGAATTTTGAACATATTTAGTTCCAGCGACCCCCATGCATGCAGAAACAAAGATTTGGGTTAAAAAATAATATATATATATATATATATATTTAAAGATCTGCACACATTTTCACTTATTTTGCATATAGCTAAAAATAGACAATGAGTAAATGACACCTGCTTTTCCCCGTTTTTAATGTGTTCAAAATATACAGTATGTCCCCTCATGTAAATGGTATATCACAGCCTATAACTGCAACTGTAATAATCAACGTGCGTGCGTGCGTAATGTGCGTGCGTAACGTGCGTGCGTGCGTGCGTGCGTAATGTGCGTGCGTAACGTGCGTGCATGCGCATGCGCATGTGCACATGCGTATATGTGCGTGCACATTTGTGTGTGTGCATGTTGTGTACAGTGTGCTCTGTTCTGGCTCCATCCATCACTGAGGGGGGGTTGAGGGGGGTGGAGGGCTGTGACTGCTCTCTGGGGACAGGCCTCCCGCCAGCGGGGACAAAAGCGGGGCAAACTTCCCTCCCAGGAAAACCACACAAGACAAACACATGAAATATGACTTTTACGGCACAGAGTGAAAGAAAGAAAAAAAACTGACCTGGGAGGCATATAATCACACGGATGCAAGTGCTATAGTACACACTATACACTACACACTGTACACTACACACTATACCCTACACACTACACACTACACACACACACACACACACACACACAGAGAATACAAGAACGCTTGGTTTAAAATATATGCAACGGCGCAAAGGAAAACACTTCGTTAAATGTGGAACTGAAATGCTATTCTTTGCTCGTCATCACAGTTCCTTCTTTGAATTGTGCGATTGTGTGTCTGTGCCTCATGTGTTGCTGCCACGTCTGTTCCACTCCCATCTACAGGAGTACAGTATTACAGTATCCCATCTACAGTAACATGTGTTGCTGCCACGTCTGTTCCACTCCCATCTACAGGATTAAGAGTATTACAGTATCCCATCTACAGTAACATGTGTTGCTGTCACGTCTGTTCCACGCCCATATTACAAAACCGGCACATTATACTTTTGAAAACTTGTGAAATGAGACATTCTACATGAGTACTTTTACTTTTGGTGCTTTGAATATTTTTGTATGAATACCTTTGCGCTTTTAGTCAAGTCAATTTAGAATGCCAGACTTTTACAGACTTTTACTGAGCCTACAATGGCATCCCCCCTACAGGCTATCTCCCCCTTCACAGTCAATAGATCCTGTGATCTTTAGTGGCCAGAAGTAAGTTCCTTATTATGACTATAGCAAATCCTAATAAAGAAATCACCATTTGTTAAAAAAGAAGAAACATTTAGCCACTTGCCCGAATGGCCCCAACCCCTGTAAAAAAAACTTTCTCTAATAGAGGGTATGTTTGCACATAAAGTGAGTGGACAATCGAGTGGCAAAGTGAGTTTAACGTCATTTAATGTTGTTTAATGCAATCAGATAGGACTGTTCTGTTTGGATGTGTGTGACAGCGTGGGATGTCAAGGCCATAGAAAGCGTATTTTTCCACTCAGTATAGGCATCCCCGCATAACCTCTGGGTATATGATGATGATGCCACGAGCATACCCTCTATATAACAACCTAAAACATGAACCTCGTTGCAAAAGAAAAAAACTAAGTTGTCCTTTAACACAGTGGTTCCCTAAGTGGGGTCCTTGATGGAGTTCCAGGGGGTCCCCAGCTAAATGGGCCCTTATGGGTCTGTAACTCTGAGAGTGTACAAATGGAACCCAACGGACACTAACGAGTCAGTTTGGTTCCATTTGTACACCCTCAAGAGTTAAACTAAATTTGATTTTACAATATAAATTGGGGGTCCCAGAAATATAAAGATGGCATTAAATGGGGGTCCGTAGACTAATGCATGTCAAACTGTCCATGAAAGTAAACGGGTTGAGAATCAGAGCCGTATACAAATCTTCTCTCATGGGGGTCCCTGGCATATCTTTTCAAATGGGGGTCCGCGGGCTAATTAATGTCAATTTGGGGGTCCTTGACATGAAAATGTTTGGGAACCACTGCTTTAACACATCCTGCAGACAGCCGCCCTGCGTACTGTATATACAGTATGAGCTACAGTATATACCTGCTGCCTCGTAACAGGCCGTGAGATGGAGGGACAGTGAGCTCAGCTCACATGACAGTAACCACAACTGACACGGCAGTAAAAGCCCAGTGTGATACTGTACGATACCGTACGGAATGACCTGCACTTTGTCCAGGTTTTACTGTTAACGCCCCGTGTGATACAGTACGATACGGTACGACCCGTACCTCCTCCAGGTTTTACTGAGACTCCATCGCACCTTTTCCAGGCCATTAACCATCAATACTGTTTAGCGCGCACGCACACACACACACATGCACGTGCACGCGCACACGCACACACACACACTATAGTGCTGTCATGGGACAGATTGACCTCAACAGAGACGACGACTTTATCCATCTGTGACACTTGCTGCCACCGTAACCAAGGTCCAGCGTAAATATCTGACAGCATGCACGCGCACACACACACACACACACACACACACACACACACACACACACACACACACACACACACACACACACACACACACACACACACACACACACACACACACACACACACACACACACACGCCTATAGCATCACTCTCTCTCGTTCCTGTTTGTCTCATCTTCATTCTCCCCGTGCTCGAGGAGGGGAACGGTGTTAGTGATCTCGTAGAGCTGCCATTACGATTACGTACAACAAAGCATAAAGTTACATTTTTATCCCACGATTTTGTAACCCATTTTTCAGCCCTGTGTCAATCATCTAATGTGACCCTGGGCTCTACACACCCTCCGCCAACCTAGTACCCATATATGGAGGACATGGGGAGAGCAACGGACTTGAACTCATGCTTCCTTCATGCCTGAGTGTCCAAGTTGCTCCTTTACACCTGACAGGGGGGAGTTTCCCTGCATGGTTGGACGTAGCGTGTGGAAGGAACACGTTATTCCAACCAGTTCCTTTCCCCTCCCTCAGGCGCCCCGGCTGGCCAGGGGGAGGCAGTTTTGTGTGTGAGGGTACCTACCCTATATAGGGGACACGGGGAGAACATGCGGGGAGCCTATACTTGCTGCTATGTTGACTCACCATATAAGTCTATATAGCCTCACGTATAGGTACTGTACTGTACTGTACATGCTGTGCCAGATGGATATGCTGTGATATGTAGATATATTTGGTTAATCCCCCCCCCCCCCTCTCTCTCTCTCTTTATCCTTTCTGGAGAGCAAAAGCCTTGCAGTATTATGCAAAGGCTAAAGTGTGATTATATAGCTCATTGTGTGTAGACAGATGACAGGTATCTGTGCATAGTGTAGTTTAAATGTACAGATTATAGAATGTTCAATATTACACTGATCAGCCTGATCTCGGTTCACCTGCTGCTATGATCCTAGATGACTATTTCTGTGCATTGGAGGTAGTGATTTCCTGGCTTATATACTGTAAGTCGCTCGATCTGCTAAGTGCCTAAATTGTAAAACGAATTGCCCACGTTATTACACCTGCAAACCTGTGATGTGACAATAAAGCCGATTCTCTCTCTCTCTCTCTCTCTCTCTCTCTCTCATATTTGCATTTCACACACGTGCTCGCACACTCGTGCGTGCGTGCGCACATGCACACACACGTGCTGCTGCATGCAGCTAGGTATCAGGAGGCATTCCTCTGGGCTGATAAAGTATGTTCATTACTCTGACAGGAGTAGAGAAGAAGGAGTAATCACGGGCAGATTGTGTAATCCTTTGCCAGCCCCATCCCCTTTAAGCCAGCCGTCGGGTTGATTAGAAGCCATTCTTTAGCACAGGAAGCCCAGACCCACACAGTAATGGCTTATATTGGATCCCTAATAAAGTCTCGGAGGAACCCCGACCATCATGATATTCACTGGGCTTGGAAGAGAGAGAGAGAGCATGTCTGTGTGTGTGTGTGTGTGTGTGTGTGTGTGTGTGTGCGCGCGTGTGCGTGCGTGCGTGCGTGCGTGCGTGCGTGCGTGCGTGCGTGCGTGCATTACGGGCCATTTCTCTTGATTGTTATTTTACCGGCAGCCAATTACAGAAATTAGGACAGTGCTGAAGCCGGCTTATCAGATATACGGACGAGCACGGCAGAGTCTTTCTAATGACAGTGTAATAGGGAAATTCTGCGTCGCCTATATTTCACATTTCACACATAATGGGATATCTATAGCAATGTTCTGTAAAAAAAAAAAAAACCCCACATTGTTCATTTAGCTCTGAGCCGTGTACAATAATGTACACTCCAGGGAGTTAAATCAACACTTGGGTTTTGCCGTGTATATAGGGTGTATAGAAGGAAGCCTAAACGTATACATAATCTCGGCGGCGTATAGCCAATTACATGATACGCCACTCTGTGGACTACTTCCATTGATATCACTGTCTCTGTTCTTATAGCCAACTTGTTTTGGGAATTGTTAGCATCAGTGAAATTGCGGTTGTTTGAGCAGTTGATTATACATTAGCATATCTGCATGTTTATTGCTGTGTGACTGCATTGCAAGTGTATCCATATGGGAGAGTGTGCACTCCTCCTAAGATCAATTAAGATATTATAGTGCTGCCGGGGAGATGGAAGCCGTTAGACTTGGATATGGAAGTGACTCATGCTTTCTGGCCATTGTCTAATCACTTAAGGTGAATGAGGTAACTGATGCCACACCAACATGAAAGACATCGACACAATAGAGAGGCTCTTTCTCTCTCTCGCTCTCTCTCTCTCACATGCCCAATAGGCCTGCAACTATCGATTATTATCCTTGCAATAGTTCTATCGTTTTATGATTCATGTTTATAATGTACGTAACAAAATAACACGTGTGTGAAGTGAGTGGCGCTCTTAACATCGTATACATCATCCATTCATTGTCAATGGGAATTACATCTTTGTGTAGGACAAAAACAGCCGATTTGCTTGTCTACATATATGATGTATAAACTCAGATGCACATGAGTGGATTCACACACAACCCCACTAACACGCCAGAATAATAAACCATGCATTTTTACTCAAGAAATGTGAGTCCACATATTTCCCATCCTGCAAACACTTCACACAACAAAACATTTCACCTCGTAGGTCAAACAGCTCATGAGCTATGCCTGTTCAAAGTTTTTTTTTTTTTTTTTTTTTTTTCAATTGAGTGCTATAGCGCCACCCTTTGGCCAATGGTTGTGAGTTTCATTGAAGTTTTGTAAAAAAAAAAAAAAAAAAAAAAAAAAAAAAATGATTGGGCGGTTAAGCCAGAACTTCTTCAATACTAATAATAAACAACCGAAAAAATAGGATGCCTTTGCACTGATGAGCTTGGCCCCCTAATTATTATTATTATTATTATTTCACTAGCCCGACTCATTTAATATTAGGAAGACAGAGAGCAACAGGGCCTCAGTCCCTCCCTCCTCATCCCACGAGGAAAAAGCTCTGCACAAGTTCCCTCCTCAGGAGCGCTCTATAGCGTTAAGCCCCGCGACCAAAGCACATATTTAATGTAATTTATTCATGCCGGCACATTGGCAGGAAATTAACATCTTTTAATTTCTCATATTAAATTTCACACGTTCAACCTTGAAGTTAATTAAGAATATTAGAAACAAGTGCACTACCCCCCCCCCCCCCCCCCCACACACACACACACACACACACACACCTCCATTTGCCTTGAGAGGGGAGACACCGGGGTTGCCTGACAGACATAATATTATACCAGGCACACGTCGCACACACACACACACACACACACACACACACGGTATCTGGAGGCATTCCTCGGGCTGATAATAACGCATTGTGTGCGCGCGTGTGCACTAGTGCACGTGTGTGCACGATACAGTTGTTTCGGAAGGCAACGTGCAATTATGTTTGACAGGTAATCATTTCAACACCAGTGAATAAGTCAAAACATCTCCATGGAGTGTCAAAGCCTGGAGTTTTTTTTCTTCCTTTTTTTCTATTCTTCTTCCCAAAAATGAAATGTCTGCCATGGTTTATTCATGCAGTGACCACATAAATACCCATTACACAGACTAATTACCAATCTCATCATGCAGGTTAGACACATTAGAAGCTCTATGGCCACTGGCCTCTCCGGAACTCAATCTCCATTCTATGGCATTAACACGTTTAGGACTGAGACCAGATCTTCTAAATCATGACAGTTTTCAGAAAACCCCATCGAATACTATAGACGAATAACAGTCCTAATTCTATTCCGACCCCTCCTCGAAAAGGCCTCGTTGTCCTGTCCCCTTATCCATCATTTATACGTTATGGATAATTAGTGTGGACTTAAACTGTTATTCAGCTATAGTTCTGTTGTTCTCAAACCTTTTCATGTCAAGGACCCCATGCAGAAACTGTAATTGGCCGCCGACCCCCGTCTGAAAATATGTTGTTCCAGGGACCCCCCCCCCCCCCTCAGAAGCAAAGATTTTAGTTAAAAACGAAATAATATACCGGTATATATATTCAAAGATTTGCGCCACATTTTCAAGATTTTTCCAAAATAGCAGATCTACAAGATCTGTACATCTGCTCTTTTTCAATCGCTAAAGTACAACATATTGCTTTAATTAAACACCAACAGGGGTTCCCGTCCTGAATGGGTTAACCCCTGGACCCGCGTGAGAGCCCAGGATAATGTGCAGCCCGTGGCGTGCAGTGTGGCATGCATGCATGTGGCGGTCCCCGCTAACCTGCGCTATAACAGGCTATTAGTGGCTCATCTCACGCTGAGACAAGCGGCAGGGTCCAGACCTCGGCTATAGCTGTGGCATACTTCATTATAGCAGCATATATATATATATTCCTATATGTATACTGGACTGTAAATCGTTGATGTCGGGTGGAAACCTCATATGTCACAAAATCTTTCAGGAGGAATCAATAGGCTCTGTATATGCCAGCCAGGCCCCCAGAGCGTCTGGCCACCCCGCCCTGCCCTGCCCTACTGGCCAAAGCTGGAACTGCACTTACTGCAGGCGAGCAAAAGAGTGCGCAGCTGTGGGTCTAACATAGCGCTCGTTCATGAATGGATTCAGGTGTGTTGTTCAGGTGAGTCGGCACCTTTATAAACTAAATGGAACATGCTGTGAAGCTGTTCACAAAAAGTTTACCTAACTTTGCTATACTACAGAGAAAACATGCACATGTACATATGTTATGTTATTGTTTTGCTCTTTGATTGCTCTTTCTTGCACTCTTTATTTTTTTTTTGCTGTGCTTGCTGTATTCTTGTTGTTTTTAATGTTACGCTATCTAAGCTGCTGCATGCATTGTCTGAAGGAAGCCAAACAAAATAAGTTTTACTCTTATGTACCTGCATGTACACAAGATGTAACAATAAAGTACAACCTTGAACCTCTAACTTCTGCATTTGCACGGAAAATGAGTTCTTCCTTCCGCTTGCTTCAAATGCCAATCAGCAACTTTCATTGACATGAAAGGCAGTCCTCCCTCTATATAGCTATAGTTGATATATCTCTATGCTATATTGATACTAATTGAGGCTCTGTTCCAGTTAGTGTACAGTGGTTCTCAAACATTTTACCCCCATAACTCTGACAATGTATACAAATAGAACCAAATGGATCTGTTAGGGTACAAATGGACCTCATTTGTATACACTCTCAGAGTTCCACACACGCACAGGGCCAATTGGAACCCACTGAAGGACACTTTGAGACACACTTGGAGTGTTTCCAGTGAGCCAACATGAACAATAGCAGCACCCTGACTCTGTTTGACCAGAATGGAACAGAGCTTTCATTAGTATCATTAACACTGACTCCGTTTGACCAGAATGGAACAGAGCCTTCATTAGTATCATCGGTAACACCTGGAAGTATATAGGGAAGGGGCCCGGTGCTGCTGTGTGTCACAATGTGTGTGTGTGTGTGTGTGTGTGTGTGTGTGTGTGTGTGTGTGTGTGTGTGTGTGCACCAGTGGTGGGAATTAACTAGGTACATTTAAGTATTGTACTTAAATCCAAAGCTCTACTGCAGGACCATAGAGTGCAGAAAGTCCTGATGTCACTCAACAAATGATGTAGGCGATGGTGGCTCTGTGTGACCTATTGATATTCAGACGGCGGGCCACCTTCCAGCAAGGTGCTAACTAGGTGCAACTTCCCATAGACAGCCCATTCATCCAAACAGAAAAGTCCTATCTAATTGTATTAAACAACGTAACTCCCCAACATTGCAGCTGTTACGGAAAGCTTGAATTATCCTCTTTCAATCTGTACAGTTTTTGTTTCATAAAGTAGCCTTATAGTTACCGGTGCTTCAAATAATACGGACAGCAGCTGCCGTTACTTTACATGGACAGCAGTGAATACAACTCCACTATATACAGTTATGTCAGAGGCAAATGTTGTTGTACTTTTTACAAACACTATTATTAGATAATAGTAGACAGCTTAATTACTCCATTCCACTTTGTATCAATGCTGTTGCTGAGGTGAATTTGCATATTTTGAGAACCTTTTTTTAAACATCTGAGGAATTTCACCATGGTACTACAAGTATGTTTTGATGCCAATACTTTTGTACTTCTTGAATACAGGCCTTTTGCTTTGATTTTTATATTATGGTATTGCTACTTTTACTTAAGTAAAGTAATCTGAATACTTCCACCGCTGTACATAGGCACGCACGCACGCAAGCACGCAGTGCTTCAGTTATGATCTTCCCGTAATGTGTTATTAGCAGAGCCATTATTATAACATGACCTTCCCTAATCCTTAATCCCATTAATGAGGCTGCTCATAGAAAATCACCGGGGGGTGGAGGGAGGGTGGAGGAGGTGTTCAATTCAACTATTATTCCACAAGGATCAGGAAAGAGGACAACTGTACTCAACTCAGGTGACTTTCATTTTGTACTGTATGTATGATCCAACGATATACCGATGTTTAAATAGCAATTTAGCCGATACTTGATACTGACATCTTTTTCCCTTTTTTTATGTCATGATTTCCCTTTGTTCTAGACACAACGTCTCGGCCGAAACACTGTGTCTAGAATGTCGTTGTTTTAAATATCAATAAACACTGTGCGGAATTCTCCTTTCCTGTATATGCATCTATACCTCTTGTCCAGCACCAGCGAGGGACTGGGTGTGCGCACGCCACCTGTTTTGAAACATGATTTCCCTTTGTGCCAGGGAAACAAATTCATCTTCATTATAAGAAATGACTGTTCAGAATCCACAGCTTGGTGGGCTGCAGGTAACCAATGCAACATCGATGCTCATCAACAACAGACAAATATATAGGCTACTGCTCAGTTTTCTCTGCTTGCTGGTGGTTTTTGGGCAAAAACAAGCCACATTCAACTGCCCATAACTCGACAATACTGCATCAAGGCAGGAAAGAAAATGTAGAATCTCATTCCACTCACACAAACCGCACACTCATAGGGTCTCTCTTTTACAAACGGCACAGCCATAGGGTCTCCCTCTTATCTTATCTACAGTACAAGTAAGTAACAAGTTAAAGTCCTGTTTCCAGAGCACAACCAGTCAGGCTTCAAAGCAGCTTCTTCACGCACCCTTGATTGCACTCTTTGCTGGAACAAGAAGCACTCGGCTGAGCTTTTGAGCTGCTCTTCCTTTTCTTCGCTACCCTCAGCAATGATGTTATCTCCGAGTCTGCTCTCCCAAGGCTCGCCTCCTTCCTACATATTATACAGCAGCAGACTGCAGCTATCAGGCCTCCTTCCTACATATACAGCAGCAGACTGCAGCTATCAGGCCTCCTTCCTACATATACAGCAGCAGACTGCAGCTATCAGGCCTCCTTCCTACATATACAGCAGCAGACTGCAGCTATCAGGCCTCCTTCCTACATATACAGCAGCAGACTGCAGCTATCAGGCCTCCTTCCTACATATACAGCAGCAGACTGCAGCTATCAGGCCTCCTTCCTACATATACAGCAGCAGACTGCAGCTACCAGGCCTCCTTCCTACATATACAGCAGCAGACTGCAGCTATCAGGCCTCCTTCCTACATATACAGCAGCAGACTGCAGCTATCAGGCCTCCTTCCTACATATACAGCAGCAGACTGCAGCTATCAGGCCTCCTTCCTACATATACAGCAGCAGACTGCAGCTATCAGGCCTCCTTCCTACATATTATACAGCAGCAGACTGCAGCTATCAGGCCTCCTTCCTACATATACAGCAGCAGACTGCAGCTATCAGGCCTCCTTCCTACATATACAGCAGCAGACTGCAGCTATCAGGCCTCCTTCCTACATATACAGCAGCAGACTGCAGCTATCAGGCCTCCTTCCTACATATACAGCAGCAGACTGCAGCTACCAGGCCTCCTTCCTACATATACAGCAGCAGACTGCAGCTATCAGGCCTCCTTCCTACATATACAGCAGCAGACTGCAGCTATCAGGCCTCCTTCCTACATATACAGCAGCAGACTGCAGCTATCAGGCCTCCTTCCTACATATACAGCAGCAGACTGCAGCTATCAGGCCTCCTTCCTATACATATACAGCAGCAGACTGCAGCTATCGGATATCATGTGGAGGAGAGAGTCTTTCCACGCCACGATGTGTCCTTACGGGAGGGAGACAGCCAGTTCTGCATGTGCCCTCTCTCTTTTTCTCTCCCTTTTCCCCCCTCCTTTCAGATCTGTCATCACCTCTCATTTTACCCTTGGTTTCCCATGCAGAGGACAAACAGCTGCACTGTTCCTTTAACATATGTCTCTGTCTCTCTCTCTCTCTCTCTCTCTCTCTCTCTCTCTCTCTCTCTCTCTCTCTCTCTCTCTCTCTCTCTCTCTCTCTCTCTCTCTCTCTCTCTCTCTCTCTCTCTCTCTCTCTCTCTCTCTCTCTCTCTCTCTCTCTCTCTCTCTCTCTCTCTCTCTCTCTCTCTCTCTCTCTCTCTCTCTCTCTCTCTCTCTCTCTCTCTCTCTCTCTCTCAAAGGATATAGCATATTATCCACAATTATTACCAGCTGCCTGCATGGTGGCTGTTGTTTTTCCATGTAAAACCTACCACGCAACCCCTCCGCTGCTGACAATGACATCATACCACGCAACCCCTCCGCTGCTGACAATGACATCATACCACGCAACCCCGCCGCTGCTGACAATGACATCATACCACGCAACCCCTCCGCTGCTGACAATGACATCATACCACGCAACCCCTCCGCTGCTGACAATGACATCATACCACGCAACACCGCCGCTGCTGACAATGACATCATACCACGCAACCCCTCCGCTGCTGACAATGACATCATACCACGCAACCCCTCCGCTGCTGACAATGACATCATACCACGCAACCCCGCCGCTGCTGACAATGACATCATACCACGCAACCCCTCCGCTGCTGACAATGACATCATACCACGCAACCCCTCCGCTGCTGACAATGACATCATACCACGCAACCCCTCCGCTGCTGACAATGACATCACAACCCCTCCGCTGCTGACAATGACATCACAGCGTCCTTCTCAGCGACTGGTGAAAGCCACACCGGCACCGGCACTGTGCAATTGATCGTGATGGTGGCCATTTTGCTCTTATGTCATACTGAAGGGGGGGGGGGGGTGGGGGGTTGGGGGACAAAGTGCATATTCCCAGTGGTGTAAAGTAACAAAGTACATTTAACCCATTCTGACCTGAGATCAGATTCATACAAGGTTTTCCACTGGACACACACTGGTCTGATGAACCCATTCTGACCTGAGATCAGATTCTAAAAAATGTCAGTCGTTCTTCGATTTTTCAAAAATAGCAGACCTACAAGCTCATAGCGCGCCACTCGGTGGCGCGCTATGAGCTTGTAGATCTGCTGTTTTTCAATAGCTAAAGCATAACATGATATGCTAACACCAAAACGGGTTCCCGTTCAGAATGGGTTAAGTACTGTACATTTTTTAGTTGTCTTTACATTACTGGAGTATTTCCAGTTATCAGTATGCTTTTACATCTCAGACGCAAATATTGTACTTTTACTTTTACTTTTAATTATTTGAAAGCTTTAGTTACTTACTATATAGTTACTTTGTAGATTTTGATTATTATTATTACAAAACATACCACTTCAACCCTACATACAGTATGGACCATTTGAAAATAGAGCGGATCTACAAGCTCACAATGCATCACATTCTGCTATTTTCAAAATATTTGAAAACTTTTTGAAAACTTGTGAAAAAGGAAATTCTGCATAATGAGTACTTTTACTTTTGGTACATTTTGATGCCAATACTTTTGGACTTTTACTCAAATACATTTTTAATTCCAGACTTGTACTTCTAGTAGTTCTAGTAGCCTATTGATACTTTAACTTTTTTACTTTAAGTACTTTGAGTACTTTTTTCCACCACTGCATATTACGTACGTTTCCGTGAGACCTGCACCAGAGTCGTACAGTGATCCTGTGGGACATGATGCACTTCCAATTCAGTATAGCTTAATGCCAGTTATTGCCAGTTGTGACCATACCATTAACATCCTATATAAGGCAAAATGTTTCAAATGTCATTATGCGTTAAGTAGTGTGACGTGTTAAACTAGGGGATTTTCATGATTCTGAATCCATTCCAAGCATTCGTTTTGCACGATAATAAACACTGGGTTGGGCTAAAAACGGCCATAGCCGTCATCACAAAATGTGATGAGGTCATCACACATTTGTGATGGGCACATTTGGGCAAGTGGCTATGGCCGAATGAGTGCACTCTACTGCTGCAACATATCGCTGCAATCACAATTATGAAGGTCAATAAGTCATGATAAATGTTCTGCACTTATTCCTCTTTCGTTATAGTTATAGATCCCCAATTAGTGACTGACATTGATCAACTCTCAACGTAGGCCGATAATCTTTCATCTCCCCCCTCTTTTTTATAATTACTTGCGCGAGCAGAGCGGCGCAAGCATTGTTTTCGGCTGCGATGTATGTATGTCGGAATTGGATGTGTGATGATGTATGATGATAAGAGCACTTAACAAAAACACTTTGTCGCGACCCAACCCTTTTGTGTGGTTTGGGCTTTAGAAATAAATGTGGTAAATGTATCTTACTTTAGAACTTCCAGTCTACAGTGTGGGCTCTTCAGTGAAGCACAGAGTCCTGAGTCCTGCAGGTCGTTTTCACTGAGGTCCAATTCTCTCAAATGGGAAGGATTAGAGCTGAGAGCTGAAGACACATCTTCAACGTCTGTCTTTCTGAGTTTACAGCCAGCAAGTCTGTGAATGCAGATTAAATAAGAGATTATCAAAACAAATTATACCTAAATAATCATATCTGAACTTGGGAGACCCCTACCTGACAAGTACTTGGAATTATAGGCATTACTTTCAGTTTCAGTGATACATATTATGAAAATAGCCAAACTACAAGCTCACAATGCCTCACAGTGAGCTTGTAGATCAGCTATTTTCACAATGTTTGCGACTTTCTTCCGTAATATTTGACAATTTGGTTTTAAAAATGTTTTAAAAGTAATTTAATTGTACCTAAAAGCCTAAACCACACCAAAGGGTCGGGTCGGGACAAAACCTTTTCTTTCTTTTAGTTTTTACATCAACCACACCAATGCAACTCAATTAGTTTCATTGGTGTGGTTTCACACAGGTGTGATTTTTTTTGTCTTAATCTTGTTATGTAGATTTTCTATATTTTTGAGGGGCGCCCTAATATATCCAGCTTTGAGGGTCTGTGTAAACACAAACATTGAAGAAAAAAGTGAGTACGCAAATTGTGACTGGCCAGAATGAGATGACGTATGATGATAAGAGCACCCCTCACTTCACACGGGTGTGATTATTTTTTATATTGCCTACTTTACTGCCTGATCGTAATGAAAATATGATTTTAAAAAAAATACTTTGTTTCAAAAGAATACAAAATCACGAAGATAAAGAAGAAGGTCCAAGGCACCTGGAGTTAAAATGGCACATGGCAAAGATCATAAAAAAACCCACGTTCATTAAATTTTCATTGTAAATGCACAGTATGTGTTACACAGTCAGCATACTAAAGAGGTGATACTGTATTGTTCTCTACACCTACATGTGTTCCCAACGTGCCATCAACACATTCATGCAAACAAACAACGTGGCGCCGGTGAGTGGTGCGGAACAGCGGGGATCATGCGGCGCATTGCTCAGAATATCCCTCCCGCACTGCATATTGCATGATAAGGACTCAGCAAATCAAATAAATCACATGTGAATTAGACTGTCAGGATACTATCAACGTATTAAATATTCATGCCAAAGACTACCAACGGAGAGACAATAAACACAGAAGGGAGGTTATGGATATAGAGAGAGGCTGTTTGCTCTCGAAGTAAACGAGGGAAGTTCTTTCCATTATGCGCCTGTATATGGCGTAATGAGATCAACAGGGTTGCACACCACCCAAAGGTAAACATTTGCCATTACAGACCTGGCACAATTAGCATCATTATACACACACCAGGGCACATATACAACGGGAAGATTGCAAAATGTTTTGCTATTTGCAACATTGAGACACTAAAGAGAAGCCATTTGCAGTGTAGTGGAAACTGAGAAAGAACAAACGAGGGAATGCTTTAAATTTGAAGAGATTAAGGTGAAGGGAGGGAGAGAAAGCAAACAACCAGATGTTTATAGCCTACTACTGGTTACTTATTCGTTTTTAACATACTGTATAATGTGTGGTTATTTATGTAGACTGTTTGCTTGACAACAAATTATGTTAATTACTGTAGATGTTGGTTGGACAGAGGCTATGTGTATCTGTTATACTAGTTATTTTGTAGCAATTATTGCTTTTCTTTGCACTCTACTTAAGTGACTGTTTACCCTGTTGTTTGGGTTCATGCCATACACACTTATCTTGTACTTATGCGCACGCACGCACGCGCGCACATGCACGCGCACACACATGTACGTAAGAAAAATATAAACATTTAATAAAATATGAAGATACAAGGTTTCTGCAGGAAAACAATATGTGTTAAATGTGAAGCAGGATGAAGAATTCATATAGAATAAGGGATGGGGAGAGGACGGCAGAAACAGGGAGAAAATGGAGAAAGAAAGTGAGGGAGAAATAATGAGGGTTAAGAATACAAGAGGTTAGGGGTTCACGAGTCGCATGCAGGAGCTCTCTGGTGCTGTCTGCTAAACGCTAATGTAGAGGGAGACCGCAACGCCGCAATGTGCTGACTTTATGCAAGAATAAGTTAGAGAGAAAGTGCGTGCGTGCGTGCACACAGGCACAAACACGAACGTCTGTTGCTTGCACCTGGCATTGTCTTCAGTGTCATCATGCCCATGCAAGCGTGCACAGCGTGCACACAAACACACCGGCGTGCCGGAGTGCGTGTGTGTGTGCCAACGGCAGAGAGCGCTCCGTCACACCCGAGCGGCCCTCGCAGGCAGCCAGCTGACATGTCGCAGCATATACAGCCATCATCATGTTGCATGCTGCCCATCACAACGAGACAGCACACCTGATGTGACACTAGCAGTGCAGCTGGAAAGTACATGTACCCAACTTTCTTTTTAGGTATTTCTACTTTACTGGAGAATTTCCAATTTGCAGCAGGTTTACTGTTTTTATTGTATTTCCGAGGCAAATCTTGTACGCTTTTACTCCACGACAAATACTACTGTCAGATCTATACAAGCTCAAAGCTTGAGCTTGTCTGATTTTGATACTTGTGTGACACTGCAGTATGATGGTGTGGAGCATTACAACATAAATAAATAAAATAATTCAAAAATTATATATATATATATAAATCGGGAGATACAAGGATTCTGCTAGACAGCGGTGATATATCGGATATTAAAATTGCTGTAGTGACAGTTACTTCAGGACAGCAGCCTCAGACATCACTGCTCAGGGTCTCTCTCTCTCCCTCCCTCTCTCTCTCTGAGAGAGATTTATACTTTGTCATCCTATATAAAATTGCCTATAGAGTGTGGGTCAACCGCAGACGTCGCAAACGAACATCCGGACTTGCGAGGCAACCAATCCGCACAAAAACACTGTGCAGGGGTATGTCGTATGCCATGACACAAGGGGCCATGTCAGGGGCCCAAAATATTCACTTGTCCCTCGGGCAGGGTACGATCCATTCCAAATTGCCGCGGGTCTCGGTCGGATCGTCTGAAATGCAGTTAGGCGAAATTACCCGTGAGGATCCGAGCTTTATATATTAAACCCTTTCAAAAATAGACATGCATGCTTTCTAATTATTACATTATTTCTAAAGTCCATATTGTCTGTTGAACAGAGTCAACGAGGGCTGGGTCTCGTCATGCACCTCGACTATGTCTCTCTCTCTCTCACCCCAATCCCGACACACAGTCACACACACACAGCTGGCTATATTAATGCAATCATGGCGACCCCCTTGAGCGAGCGAGGTGAACCCGCAAAGCAACGAGCAATGTGGGACTAATCTCGCGTCACCAGGCTTTCCACCTCGGAGGAAAAAGGTTTTCAGTTTTGTTGTGATTGTCAACAACTCTGGTAAGAATGTTGGTGCACTGACATGCACTAATATTAGCCTATGTTTGCAATAGGCTTCAAGTTTGCAACGGGGTGCAGTCGCTCTAAGAGAGCAGTCTCATGTCATCTTAAAGCATATAATATTTCAGAGAACACACTATGGGTCCGGATCTATATCGGTTTTGGTCGGACCAGATCCAAAACCTTCGGGCCCGTTTCGGACCGGGTTGCGGACAATTAGAATGTTTCTCGGATCCATAGCGGTTCGGTTCAATTTTCGGACCGGATAACATTTTATGGACCCGTGCTGCCCTCTATTCCAATCCACACACGCTTGCCACAAACACTGTTCGTGGGTCTGCCATGAAAATCAGTCAGATCATAAAACATCATTGAGCACATATGGGGGCACCACAGCAGTGTTTAACATTAACTATTAAGCCCAACACACACCGTCTGTGAAGCGGGTGCGCAGCACAGCGACGCGGCAACGCCTGGAAAATAGAACAGTGGCGTATCGGAGCGTCAGGCGAGGCGTGAACGCGCGCGTCGGAAGCCATGGAAAATAACGGAGGCGGCTGTTTTGACGTGCGGCGTTCGCAGACGGTGTGTGTTGGGCTTTACTCTCAGTGCGATATACTGTAGGATTGGATTTGAAGGCTGCGTGGCGGCCTGAAAATCAAGTACTACTATAAATTACTATCAAAATTCTACTATACTGGGGACATTTTAACCCACGGCTCACAAGTATAGTGATACAAGTATACACACACACACACACACACACACACACACAGGCAAATATGGACCCTCTCCAACACAGGAATGCACAAACGCTGCACCACTACTCATGCGTAAGCTTAGAAGTCACACGTACAAGCCATACATAAAACATGCAAGGTTTGAGTTTCTGGTGAGGGCTCAGTGGTCCACCTGAGTGCAATGATGAATTCATATACTGTATATTAAGTTTCCCTCTGTACTGTACCATTCCGCCACGCACGCACGCACGCATATGCACGCACGCACATGCACGTGCGCATCTTGGTTTTGTGTTGACATTTATATGAAGCATTAAAGACTTGTTCCTCCTCCAGCTGGCCTCATCTGCAGACTCAGTGGGGATGAGGTGTCTCATATCAATCCATGGACACACACACACACACACACACACACACACAAACACACACACACACACACACGCACACACGCCAGAACCTGTCCTTCTTCTTCGATGTCTCCCTTCTGTCCATTCAAACTATAGACGGGCCTGACCGAAAGCACCCGCTTCGAATGTGATCAACCGATGATCTTACTTATCAAGGCGATCTTATCGACCTACTGCATGTAGTCTTGGACGGCGATTAGAAAACGCGGAAGTGACCGCGCTGCTCCGTGCTTGCGGTTATGTTTAGGATAGGGTATGAGGAGGCTTGTCGGTCTCAGTAGGCTCCCAGCATCATAGCATGTGCCGTAGACCGATAAGTAACGTCTTGATAAGTAAGCTACTGGTGATTATCGCTTAATTTTCACTTGAAACTGCTACCCCAAAGTTATTAGTGCAGCCGTGGCCCTACCTGGGCCCTCATCAAACCCTGTACACTCAAGACACTGCCCACGCTGCCACCCTTAGATCTCCATATATGGAGCTGACCTGTTCTGACATTCCATAATTATATGTTGATCTGACCTCATCAAACCCTGTACACTCAAAACACACTCCATATATGGCCAGTACAGAATTCATTCCATATGTTGATCTGGCCACCCACTGCAAAAGCGCCAGCGCTCGCCCAGCCGTCTGCTGTCACCCGTGACATGCACGCGACCTCGCCCTGTATAAGTAACAGCGTCTCCGCCATATGACGGCTGACAATTATAGAAGAGACAGCACAATACTTTTCCAGCCTTTGCCACGCACGCACGCATGCACACACACGGTTATCAGACACACACACACACACACACACACACGCTACAGTTCTGTGCTATTTCAGCATACAATTTGATTGGAAGTGAGATTTATGTTTTGCCACAGTGCGAATGATGTCAGGAAGCAGACTGCCTGCTTGGCAGTATGGTGTCATACTGTATACACACACAGTGCCATATACAGATAGTATGGTGTTATACTGTACACACAGTGCCATATACAGATAGTATGGTGTTATACTGTACACACAGTGCCATATACAGATAGTATAGTGTTATACTGTACACACAGTGCCATATACAGATCTCATTTAACCAGGCTACATTTCCATGGCAACTATTCTGTAATGCTGCACTCCAAGCCTAAATGGTGCTGATAGAGGTTTACTGCAGCGTCTTCATCCAAGGTGCTTTACAAGGTGCCACCGTTGACACAAAATGTTCGTCAACTATCTTTTTCCGCTGACAAAAACTAAATAAAAACTAAGCTATCATGACTAAATAAATATACTGACAATTTTATGTCAACAAATAAAAACTAGACTAAAATGTTAGGGAGGGACTAGTGGAGAAGAGATGAGAAGAGATGAGTCTTCATCAGGGCATACCTGGCCTGATGAAGACTCCTGTGAGTCGAAACATGTTGGCTGTTTTTAACTTTTCTAAATAAAGTACCTTGATTTTTAGCCACCCTCTCCTCATTTCTACCTTTTGGTTGCGCACAGACGGGTGTTGCGCTCTGAAAATAGCAGATCTACAAGCCCACAGTACACTTGTACTGTAGAGACCAGGATTACTGCATGGCACGTGGGAGAGCACGCAAACTCCACACAGAAAGGCCCTTTCTTTCTCATCGAGATTACCTGTTTAAATAAATGTTTAAACAAAATGTCCACCATGACTTCACCCTGGCCTAGACGCGTACTGTACCATGCACGACCCGTCACTGTTGCATTAGCAAACTCACACTTTGCCACACTGCAGGTCGGCGGTTCACTTTGCTTCTGCCAAGCAGTCAAACATTGCATTCAGATGTGGAATACGAGCTCCTCATGATGTATCACTGAACACCACATCATCATCACCCACCCACCCAGGCATGACATAGCAGGAAAACAACCCCCAGGGTGTGAATGTGATGCACGGAGAAATGTCCGTCAGTGGCACCTGCCAATAACATTTCAAAAGGTCTAGTTCAGTCACACTTTTTTTGCACTTCCCACCAATGCAGGCATTGGATAACAGTCAAGTTTTGTTGATAGCATTAACCTTTCTGAAATCTGTGCAAAAAACACATCAGCCTTACCTGCCAACAGACACGGAGAGGCCCGGCTAGAGGCTTCCCTCTCTCTTTACTTGAGTAAAAGTAGACCTATCAATACTGCAAAAAAGAGACCGACCGATGATCGGTGCGCCGATATATCGGCTGCCGATATGACCATATACTGTATGGGCCTGACCGATTGGATCGTATCGGTGAAAATGTATCCGATAGGCCGATACATGCTGCGTCTGGCTAAACCTAGTGTAATGATTTATTTTCTCCAGCAGAGTGCACCGAGGTGTCTCGTGTGTGTGCGTGCACTCGTCAGCCATCTGGCCCTGGAACTCCGGGCACAAACACAAACAGAGCCACGAGATAGAAAACCCATTGGACTAAACCAAATTATAAAACAGCAAAAGGAAAACTATCTGACACATTGGAAAGAAGCAACACGAAAGCAGAGTAAACTAGAATGCTATCTGGCCCTAAACAGAGAATACACAGTGGCAGAATACCTGAGCACCGTGACCGACCAAAAACAAAGAAAAATCTTAACTAGGTACAGACTCGGTGAGCACAGTCTCGCGATCGAGAAAGGCCGTCATAGGCAGACCTGTATCCCGAGAGAAGACAGACTATGCACCCACTGCACACAAAATGAAGTGGAAACCGAGCTACACTTCCTAACCATCTGTTCATTGTACCAAGACATCAGAGACACATACTGTACTTCCCACAGATTACAACCACACAGAGATTTTGAAAACATGACCAATAACAAAAAACTCCCATATCTGCTGGGCGAAGTACAACAATGTGCAAACACAGCAGCAAGATTTGTGAGTTGCTGCGATAGGAGAAGGATATCAAATGGAACACAACCACCCTAAAGACTAATCATTGTGTATATTCCTGCACTATACCTGCATCGAGTGACCTTGGTACATAGAATTTGATCTATTGAAGATTCTGACCTCCAAATGTACATCATTTTCGTTTTGATTGTATTGCTGTATTGTTGTATTGTTCTTTCTGCTTTGGCAATGTAAACGTATGTTTTCTCATGCCAATAAAGCCCTTTGAATTGAATTGAATGGTGTTTGTGTGTAGAAGAGATGGAGAGAGAGAGCACTGCGCTTTACTCCGTGCTGACAGAAAACAGCCACAACACGTTAAAAGTTTGTTGTACTTACTGGAAAAGAAGGAGGAGCAGCCACGCATATGTGACCTTTCCTATTCTGCCTGCTGTCTCATCAAAGATTGACACGAGTCCAGGTTGGAGCAGTTGATAGTGTGGTTTATTCACCTGAGAAAGCACAATTGGGACACACAACCACAGCTCAGACACAGTAACACATCTGGTCATCTCCCTCAGTATGGAGTTCCTCTGTACTGACATAGTGATCGCATAGTGGTTATATTGTTTTTACATAGTCTGACAAAAATACAAAATACAAACATTCCCTTAATACATGAATTCAAGTACAGCAGAATAATTCCCCTCTAAAACTCAATTTTTATGTACAGTAAGTAACATGAACATTAGTGCCACATACTGAAATAAATGCAAAAGCAACAACAATATCACACAGCTGCACAGAACATACCTGAGAAAGCACAATTGGGGGACACAACCACCGCTCAGACACAGTAATACATCTGGTCATCTCCTGTTCAGACACAACATACTCCATGTCAGTGAATTCTCATGTAACACAGGTTACACAGCACAGCTAACAGCTAGCTAACATGCTAACCGTTTTGTAAACAATGAAATAAGAAATGTCATATCATGAAATACAAAAACGAGTGTTACTGAATAACTTTATGTAAACATGAGTGCATATCTGGCCACTTATATGAAGCATAGATGTTTGTAATTAATTTGTTTGTGCCTGAGCAAACAGGAGACCATCTTACCCTCAGTATGGAGTTCCTCTGTACTGAGGAGTACCCACAATGCAACACAACATCTTCAAGATAAAATGTATTACATACAAAACGAAATAAATTAGCCTGGCTGTGTCCCAAGTTTAACATAATTGAACTATAAAGAAAGTATTTCTTAACACTGTTACACATATCCATGATAAGTTCTGGGATAAAGAATTGCACTAAATACTGTTATTCATGACGGTAGCAGCTGCAGCCGTCTAGCAAGCTATCTGCAAGCTAACTAGCTATCCAAATGCTAACCAAAACAAACTGTTGAGCAGGGTTGCCACATTTCTTGTTGTGAGAGAAACAAGCAACCAGGTCTATAAAAATGTTAATAGGCCAAATCAAAGTCAGACATTCAGAAAAAAATCAGAAAATTTGTCTAAAATAAGCAACTATAAGGCTGACTGTCAAACTTTGTTGGCCAATGTTGTTTTAAAGCAGTGGAAGGACTACCACTATTTTAAAGCAACTTTACAGATAAACAAGTCCATATAATGATTATAATGATCAGACTTGGCAATATATTATATATAATTATACTCCAAGAGCATACAAATGGAACCAAATAGACCCTGATTTTCAGAGTTAAATTAACACTGATGATAGTGTACTCTCAGAGAATGGTATCAAATGGGGTTCTGTGGCCTAATGCATACTATAGGCTACTAGTGTGTAAGCTGTGTTGTATATGCTATAGGCCCCTCTTATTTAGCTGCTACAGTATTTATTTACTCTTTGAGTGAGAAGTAAAACAAAAATGATAAGCCTTGAAAAGTCATTGGTTAAGAAAACAGGGCTGTCTGTACTACTGTCACTTTGTACCTTTTGCGTAATCATATCGGTGCAAAATCTTTGCACAATCCTCACAGAAAAGGCGTGTTTTTATTCCAGTTTTTAAAAAATCACTATATCGGTTGCATATCGGTTATCGGTGATTGTTAACCTCTATCGTATCGGTTATCGGATCGGTCACAAAATCCCATATCGGTCGGTCTCTAAATACAATGCAGAAATACTTTGTTGAGTTCTATGTAAAAGAATTCAACTTGAGTAAAAGTAGGAAAGTATAGAGCTATATCAAAATGTATTTAAAGTAGGCTACCAAAAGTAGAAGGTACATTCATTATGCAGAATGTACCATTTCACACGTTTTCAAATGTATAAAATGTAAAAAAAAATCTTTTGAAAATAGCAATATCTACAAGTTCACAAATCACAATGTGTCACATCACAACGCAGTGTGAGCTTGTATAGATCGTCTATTTTTAAATGGCCGGAATGTATACAGGGCTAATGTATGTTTTGTAATAATTATTGATAAATCTACAAACAATAACTATTAACTAAAGTTTTCAAATAATTGTAGTGGAGTAAAAGTATAATATTTGCGTCCGAGAGGTATAGTCATGGAGTAGAAGAAAATTGTTGAAAACTGTACTTAAATACAGTACCTAGTAAATGTACTTATTACTTTACACCACAGCCACCCACGTATGCTTTCCTGTGATCAGGTGGTAGGAATGAGAACCCTTACATCTACAGCATGTGTCATGCTCAATGGGGTCGCTGCGTGAGGAGAGAGATCAGAGGGGTGAGACAAAATGGGAATTGAACAACACCAAATCCTCCCACATGAGAGTGTCTGACAGATAACCCAACTGACAGTCTGGTTCTTCTGAGGTACTTGGAATTCTTCAGTCTCTCTGTAAGAATTGTCTGTTCGGTTGCTTGGAACATCAAAATCGTACCTTAAATATAGCCTCCGATGTCAGACTGTAATGTGTGTGGAAAGCAAGACACCTTTTGAAAACAGAATGATAAGGTGGTCCGTGAGTTTATATGACAAACACGGCACCTTCTTTATTCTCTCAAGTGCTCCTTGAGATGGTATACATCATACTGTATTTTTATGCTTTATTTCGGATAGGTCAGCGTGGCGAGACAGGAAAGCAAGGGTCGAGAGAGAATGGAGACACGTGCGAAACAAGACAACAAGCGAGACCGGGTCTGTCTGGTGCTCACAAAGAGCATAATGTTCGTTGCATGCTAACTGACTGAGTCACGAGGCACTACTTTTGAAGCTATTGTGTGACGCGGTAGAATGATCAAGTCGGGCATCGTTAAGACAAAAGTAACACAAAAGGTTAAAGTATGGATGGAGATAAGAGGTTTCTGCCCGAACAGAACATGCAGCAACAGCGTTCTCTCCAATCTTTGTTCCTGGAACGTCGTGCCTCAACGCATCGGCTCATGTACAACCTAGAGGGTTTCTAGACTATCTGTAAACGTGAACAAATACTGAGCCACTGAAATTGATTGATTGTATTAACAGTTTGTCGACGCACAGTTCGGGGAAAGCACTGTTCAATAGGACAAGAGGAAAAACTCAGAAAAGCACTACGACTTGTTTACATTGGGGTCCTCCATTTTCAACAACAACAACAACACACCCCTCCCCCCTTTCTTCTAGTTGCCAAATCTGCTTCAGGGACCAGTTCATATAATTTTCTTTTAGAACTGCAGCTTAACCCCTGACATAATCACCCACTTTCAGTAGCACCAAGGGCAGAACATGTCTCTGGGCCTTGCCTGTGGAAATAAAAAGCTTTTTATGACTCTGGCCATAATAACCTCTGCCCACACACTGCACGGAATGCAACAAAAATGTGTTTGGGATCAAATCTAGGCAGAAGAGGAGAGCTTTCAGCAATATCAAAACAAGTACTTTGCTCTCAAAGAGCACTTACGGGCGGCTGCTATTCGAAACTGGCCCCTGTACAAAAGTTAAAGTCACCCCCACCTCGTATATTATACTATACTGTACATGTTTTCCCTTTTTTTCTAACCGTGATATGATGATTTCTTTTTTGCATAGAGTACACTTCTGCTTTTGTGTATATTTGTATCTCTTAAAATGTTCTGATGAATTGAAAATGGAGGACCCTTATGTAAACAAGTCTTTTGTATTGACTTGTATACTTTCCTTGAATTGTTACCCATTCTGAAAACAGTTAATAAAATGGTCAATCAATCAATCAATCAATAGGAATCCTATGCATTTGTAAAAAAGGAGAAAGAAATCTTCGACCAATGGACTTTTTTTAAACATCAGCACCACTTTCAATTGCTCTAATTCTAGTATATTCCTTTCCTCCTCTACAGTAAAGCTACTATTAATTAAGTTCCACCAAAATGCCCTGAAACTCTTATTGGATCCACTGGAGCCTGAACCACCTCCGGAAGCTTGGCAGAGGCAGCTGGCCCCTCAACAAGCCCGCTTAGCTCAGCATTTCTGCTTCAGCGTTGGACCAACCCAAAACGTGCATGGCAAATTAACTAAAACCTGCCTTTGTAAAACTGTTGCAATATGCACAGGGCTTGACCCACATCCCAGTATGTGTTCACAATCTTGTAACAGTACTATAATCATTCCTATAGGCTGTCTAATCATAATAGACAATGTGTTTGCGTATGTACTTTTTCTCCCTATCGCACATTGTGTACGTGGAGCCGACAGTTTGTATACAGCCATCTGTCTCTTCCTGTTCACGGCCTGTCTCTCTCTGCCTCATGTAACTGTCATGCATCACAGCGCAGCCGGTCAACTTAATGTGGTTTGTTGCGAAGCTATGGATTCTCTGTTATGCGTTTAATAAACTTCAGAACATGTCATGTGACATTGCTGTGCTGTCATCTTTGCTCTCCGAGCGCCACACTTGCTTGCCGGAGGGTAATTCAATGGAAAACAACAAACATAGTCATCACCTCCGACTGGAGCATTATTAAATCACAACATAAACTGTGTTAACCCCATATATATGCTTCATTGACTGGGGTTCCCCAGGGGTGTATACTTGGTCCCCTGCCTTTTTCCCCCCTCGACACCAAATGTTTGCTGGAAAATAGCAGATGGCAAGCTCACACTGCATCGCAACGCAACAGTGGTGGAAAAAAGTACTTGCATTTTGTACTTGAGTAAAAGTGTAGAAATACTCGATCTGTTACAAGTAAAAGTCCGGAATTCAAAATGTCTCATTTCACGCAAATGTAGCCTATTAAAATATTTTGAAAATAGCAGATCTTAAAGCTCACAATGCGTCACATAGGGACCCATTGTGAGCTTGTAGATCGGCTATTTTCAAATGGGCCGAAATGTATATAGAGCTGAAGTGGTTAATGTATGTTTTGTAATAATTATCCAAATAAAATAAAAAGTAACTATAGTAACTAAGGTTGTCAAATAATTGTAGTGGAGTAAAAGTAATGGTAATTGGAAATACTCAAGTAAAAAGATAGCTCAAAATTGTACCAATTTTGGTGTTAGCATTATGTTATGCTTTAGCTATTAAAAAAATAGCAGATCTGAATAGAATAGCAGTTCTGCTATTTTTGAAAGATCGAAGAACGACTGACATATAGAAACATAGCTTTTTCAGAAAACTGTCAGGATGTAGAAGACATTTTAATCTGATCTCATTCTCAAGTCAAAATGGGTTAATGTACAGTACTTAGTTACTTTCCACCACTGATGATTCAGTCCAATATTGTCACGGTATTGTGCTTTGTTGCTTTTTCTCATATGGGTATCTATCACATAATGAGCATACTGTATCAATCAGATTGGCAGCCCGAACCTATAAGGGCTTGTGTTCTCTGTCTTGATCAGATAATTACATGACCTGTATGTCTGTGAAGTGTGATATCAAACAATAAACTTCGAACTTAGAAATAGACTCTGACTTAATGATGTGACTCAACGTTATTCCAGAATTCCACTGCAATGAGTCGTGGCATCAGAAGAGGGTTCGTACACACCATCCTACACTACAGAGAACAAGCCTACTGCATAAGAAGATGAAAATACAAAGGCTTTGGCTTCGCTTCTAATCTCTGTTTGGGCCGGAGAGTGTGTAACACGGTATATGCATCATAAAAGAGTTTTGTAATTAAACAATTCACTTCTGCTTTGTGTGTTGCTTTTATGGATGTGAGTTCAGTTGTTTAAACTTTAAAGACGTAGGGAACTACATTTCCAACTAAAATATGATGTATTATCTTTTTCCAAGTTTTGCTGTTGTAAATGTGGACTACTACATGTTGTCTCATGCAGTAAGACAGCCCACCCCCTATCCACAAGGAGGAGCAGTGAACCAAAGCATTATGGGAATTGTAGTCCAGTATAAGGAAGTGAGCCCAGTGTCCATGACATCTTGGAGTCTTACTTACCCACATAAAAACCCCCAGGAAAGTGTTTCTTGTCTCCCAAACATCATTAAAATAAGATCTGGCTGCAAAATTGGTGAAGTGGCCCTTGAAGGGGGTTCTAGGAGGTCCACAGCAAATAGAACAGGTTCATTCCAATGTTATTTTAGCCCAATAATTTTAATTATCCGCAATACAACTATTGTGAGAAAGCTTCATTACGGTAAAGAATAAGATGGTATATATATATTGCCTCACACCTAATAACCACTCAACTATATTATCTGCCCGAACTAGCTTGCAATTAAGCCTTGCATTATTTAGCTGAACAGCTTTAAGAAATGTACAGAAATAGGTTGCAGAAAGCAGATCATTAGCAGAAAAGCAAAAGGAAGAAATGACGAAAGCTCTCGAGGAAACACACAAGGAAGTCATAATGACGACTCCGTTGAAGGAGTCAAACTCAGAGAACGCTATGGACGCGATGAAGATAACAAGGTTGAGCCGAAGGTCAGTGGAAAGAGGAGAGAGAGAGAGAGAGAGAGAGAGTTGTGGGAGTTGCCACCCACAGCAGTATGTTGCAACCAAGGGGCCAGCTAGGCACTCCAATGTTGAAGCGCTGGTCCCTAGTGGTAAGAGGAAGGACTGCAGGCGGACCCGTGGATTCTTGACGAGGAAACCCCGTGCAACCGAGCGCCCAATGTAAAGCCCAGGTGCACTCTGGGTGCACTTCCGCATTTGGACACCAAAATTTGGTGTCCAAATGCGGAAGTGAAATGCTGAATCAGCGAAAAGACGGTACTTCCGGCAGCCTTCCGGGTGCTTCAAAACGCCACTGAGTAACTTCCACTGACATGAATAGCGGAGGGGGCGGAGCTTCGCGCTAGTTTAGTCTCTATCCTTTTAATACTCTATGGTTGCAACTTGTACAGTCCGACAAATGCCATGAATAGTTTAGCAAAAGTTCTTCTTCAGCTTGATTTGGTTGGTTTGGCCAATTAACTCGCCCAATAACCTCCCCGCCTCTATTTTACATCAAAATGCAACGCACCACCCATTCCCCACATGTCGGTTTCCTTTTTTACCATCCATATTGTTCTTTATACGCTACCGTACATTCACTTAAGTATACTTTTTTTTTTTTACGTGAGTATTTCCAATTTACAGTACTTTTACTTCTACTCCACTATATACATCTCAGAGGCAAATATTATTTATTTACTCCAATAAAAGTATTGGAAACCTTTAGTTACTATAGTTACTTTGTAGATTCTGGGCTCCATCTTGCTCCAATAGGGACCCCTCACTCGGCACCCCCCCCCCCCCCCCCCCCACTACTCCCACCCTGCCGATCACTTTGAATGTAGGAGTTGAGGAATTCCATTTCATTTGACTCGGCTCCACATATAAATAAAATAACAGATCTAAAGGCTCACATGTAAGCTTGTAGATTGGCTATACTTTCACAACAAATATTATTGTTGCCTATTTTGTATATCATTTGAATTTTTTTTTAAATAATTTGAAAATGTTTTTTATAGCACAATCAATGTAAAGCGATTTGGGTAAAAGCGCTATATATAATAAATGCACCATTTACCATTAGAAACACATCAGAATACATGAGCACATTGAGGGGTGCGAGGGGACCTTTACTCTCCAGAGCTTTAACTAAGACAGGGCCAGGTGGGGGAGGGGGGGAGGACACACAATATGTTGCAAAGAGCCTGACTCCTCTGGACGTGACCATTAATCATATCTATCTTAACGGGGGCTTTAACGAGCATCCCTGTGATCTGATAAGCGGAGAGCGACACCACCACCGCACCCTTTGCGTGTAGGCTATACTGTAGGGGGTGCGGGGCGGCGTGGGTGTGTACGGACGGCCTCTGTAATCAGCTATATACGCACTATAGGAAATGACCCCATGGGGGTCCACATGCACACCGGGGTTGGAATGCGGGATTAAGTGTTCAATGACCCCTGAGGGAGGGGAGGGGAGAGGAGAGGAGAGGAGAGGAGAGGAGAGGAGAGGAGAGGAGAGGAGAGGAGAGGAGAGGGAGATTTCCAAGAGGATATTCAAGTCAAGTCAATTTCATTTATAGAGCACATTTAGAAACCAACCAGGGTTGACCAAAGTGCTGCACAGTACATATAGTGAAACATATACAAGAGAAATAACAACACTGTTACACCAAAAAAGATGTGAACAAAAATGTACACAGCAACACATAATAAAAAGAGAGGAGAGGAGAGGAGAGGAGAGGAGAGGAGAGGAGAGGAGAGGAGAGGAGAGGAGAGGAGAGGAGAGGAGAGGAGACTGATCAAAATGTGATGAATAGAGCAGATAAAAGAGACGGAGGATGATAGAAGACGGAGGAGAGAAACACAAAATAAGGGGAGAGGAAACGGGAGCATAGATAGAGGAGGAGGAGGTGAAGCAAAATTAGCGAGAGCGTAATAATCCTTACGCTCTCTTGCTAATTTGCTTTGGAAGCAAATTAATCAGAAGGGAGGTGATGGGAGAGGAGATGAGAAAAAGCGGGAGGAAGGGAGGGAGGTGACATTTGGTGACCGGGGGTCTATTTGCGGTGACATTTTCACACCTCTGCTCATCTCTAGTGCCAGGACAATGTGCTCGGGCTCGTTTGTCACCTGCCTCCCTAACAAGCTTGTTACCACTTCTGCTGCTGCTATACCGCCCTGTGTGTGCGTGCATGTGCGTGCATGTGTGTGTGTATGCGTGCGTGTGCTCGTTACGCTCCATTCTTTGCTCTCCAGCTCATATTCAAATCAGAAACGTTTACGCTTTCACACATGCTTCTATAATGTGACCTCGGGATGGCTAGCGCTTCTATTTCCCAGTCTGGCTGACCACCACTGCTGATAAACCGAAAGGGGTGGACGTACTTTTTGCAGTACAGTACAGTACAGAGAAGCATCGTTGGATTTGGATTGGATATAGCCTTTACTTAATTAGGTTAGCAACAGTAAACAACACGACAACACATACACACATCATACAAATAAATAATGGTATCTAAGCTTGACCCACTTTCCTTCATATTTGCAGCGGAAGTATATGAATTTCAGACGTGCAGGAAAAAGCGAGTGAGAGACATCACTAATGCACCAGTAAACTGGAACAGCCGGTACACCAGGGATGTGTGTGAAAAGTGTCCGTGCAAAATAAAAAAAACAATAGTCAATTACGGTCTTAAGAAAGGCCTTGAAATGTTATACGGAATCATATATGTTGTCCTGCAAGCTTCATTACTGATTGGGTTTAATTATACTGAAGTCAATGAAACAGTGACATGAAGGGGACATACAGTTAAGAGCTTATTTCATCTCTATCTATCTCTCTAACGCACGCATGCAGCCATGGGAAAAAGTACTCATTATGCAGAATGTCCCATTTCATGTTTTCATATAAAATGCATTAAAAAAAATCTTTTGAAAATAGCAAATCTACAAGCTCACAATATGTCACATCGCTGCGACTTGTGAGCTTGTAGATTGGTTATTTTCAAATGGCGGAAATGTGTGTATATATAGGGCTGACATGCATGGCTAATGTATATGTTTTGTAATTATAATCAAAATAGTAGGCCTATACCTAAAGTTTTCAAATAAATGTTGTGGAGTAAATATTTGGATCCGAGATGTACAGGCCTACAGGCCTAGAAGAAGTAAAAATATTTGAAATTGGAAATACTCAAGTAAAGTAAAAAGTAAAGTAAATACCTCAAAATTGGACTAAAGTACAGCACTGACTTGAGTACATTTACTTAGTTACTTTCCACCACTGCACGTCCGCGAACATGCACAGTGACTTACAGTATGACTTTGTAGTTTACAAGGCTTTTGTGTTCTGTAGCACCATCCGCATGGCCTTTAGTTTGAGACAGGAGCTTTAACCCATCCAGGACTTGAACCCCTTTTGGTGTTTTAAGCACATGTTATACTTTAGCTATTGAAAAATAGCAGATCTATAAGCTCATATATCTTCGAGTGCAGCACCGAGTGCCACGCTATACAAGCTTGTAGATCTGCTATTTTTGAAACGCGTGAAAACGTGCACATGTTTTAACATATTCTTTCACAGCGAACATTTCACAACAACATATTTTCAGATGGGGGTCGGCGGCCAATTTCATTTTGGGGTCCTTGATATGAAATAGTTTGAGCACCACTGACATAGCAACGTTCAGAAAACTGTTTTTAGAATCCATTTTCTTTTATCGCCCTCAGGTCTAAATGGGTTTTAACAAACTGCATTCCACCACAGCACAGTGCAGCTTCACACATCCTCATACCATACTGTTGGATACTGTTTGACAGGACACAAGACCTTCAGTTTGACAGTCGGTATGCTTGCATGTGTCTTTGCGTGCGTGGGTGCGTGCGTGCGTGCGTGCGTGCGTGCGTGCGTGCGTGCCACATACGCCACATACACTTACTGTAATACACTTGTACATGTGCATGTGTGTGTGAGCGCATGCAGTGATGGAAAGAAATATTCACTTTCTTTTTTACTAAAGTAAATTAATCAATACTGCAATTTAAAAATACTTGGTTACAAGTAAAAGTGAATAAAAAATGTACAGTATGTGGTCACTGGTTAGTGTAGGCTATGCTTTGTGATAATACGTTTTCAAGTTTTCAAGTATAGAAGAAAAAGTACTGGGATAAAAATTGTACAGTACTCGAGTAAATGTACTTAGTTACTTCACACCCCTGGGTGTGTCAAGCTTAGTTATGTTGAGTATGTGTGCATGTTGGCCATTCCTGTCTGTGTGCATGTGTGTGCGCATGTGTGCATGTGTGTGCGCATGTGTGTATGTGCGTGCCTGCGTGTACATGCGAGGCCTTTCAACTGCTCTATCACGGCATGCTGTGAACATGATGACGGTGATGGAGTGTGAGCGCCAGTCAGGACGTGGTGTGTGAAGTGATGAAATCTCTCTTTATAGTGTTTCCTGTAAGGCCACGACACCGCTCATTAATGTGAATTGTTCCTGTCTGTGCTGTTTTGACGTGCAGAGACGAGACAGGGGAGAGAGAGAGAGAGTGATGGGCGATCCGACTATAAAAGGAACCCACTGCTGTGTTCATTAAGGAGGAAGAATTCAACAGTGACTCTGCCTATCTCGCAACTTCAAAAGTATAGTCAAAGATGTTGCTGTGGCAGTGTCCTTACAACCCATTACAAGGATCCCTCTATAACTTTCACTCAATAGGGGCCGCTCCCATCGCAAGTTGATGATGTCACATGCCCACGTGTGGTCCAGCCTTATGGAATTCATGGAATGCATGTGCTAATAAACAAGAACTGATGACATCAATTAATTACCAGCTGCTGCCTTATATTCAGTGGTTCACTTCATGGGAAAAGGCCCGCTCCACTCAGACAGTCTTATAAAGTTTCAGGCGTGTGCTGGGTGCAGATTCAAAGAGAACATATATAAAATGAATCAAATCTGCGCACTCTCAGTCGAGTAAGAGTCTTTGTTTAATGATAGTGCTCCACAGCAGCAGTCATACCAGACAGACAAACACGTTTTGCGTATCAGTGTCAAGACTTTTGACACCAACAGCCTGCGCGCCGAAACGCGTTCGTAGAACGCAGTACCACACCGTGGTACCAGCTATTTTTTCATGTGCACACGCAGGGACGGAACAAAGGGTGCATGTGCTTGAACGCTAGAACGCGTCCCCCTAGAATCAAGAGAAGACGCACCTAATCAATCTCGTCACCAGACTCTCCAAGACGTACAAAGTACCCAGCGGTCTAGGATTACTGCTGCCCCAGTAGGCTACTGCTGCTGTGTGGTGTTCTGCACACAAGAAGAATGCCTCCTCCATCAAAGAACAGATCCATTCGTCCAAAGCAAACTTTTAAGTTTCGCTAGTGTGCAGTAAAGATGTTTGTCTGACTATTTCAAGTCTACTTTTGTGTGTGTCTAAAACTCTCATACACTATTTAAAAATAGGCTTAGGCTATATCAGCCGTTCTGTGTGTTCTGCGATACGCACATGCACGAGTGTGTGCGCGGCCGCACGTGCATGTGGCGTCATTAAAACGCTGTGGTACCAGTAAAAAAAACACCATGACATGCACCACTGCTTATATCCCATGGCTGAGAGGTCGGCTAGAGGCAAAAAGTGTGTGGTTGCCTAGAGACGAGGCAGCCAATCAGGACGATAGGTTGTCAGTCAGTACAGCCAATGAGAAACATAGGTCTCAACTACAGCAGAGCACCGCAGAGAGAACATTGACCAGCTGTGCTTACACAGCAGCTGGTTAAAAAGTAACTCAATACTTTGTAAGGTTAATATGAGCATCAAGCAATATTTGAAATATGTTTTCAAATACAATATGTACAAGCTTACAGCCATGCTATTTCTGTTATTTATTTGAATACAACATTTTATTTTTTTAACACAACTTTTTTGGGGGTCCATGCTGGCACAAAACATTTTCAGTTAGTGGTCCGTGCGACCAAATATATATCATTTTTGGGCTTGAAAACAGTTTGAGAACTATACTGATTTAGAAGGCATTTGCCGAATCCAACCTCAGGTCTTTAAAGCCCCTCCTCCCCCCAACCCCAGTATTATTCTATCTATCTATTTTTCTCTCTGAAATTTAGTCATTTTACCAATTCCCCTTGAACAATGAAGTACCAGGATCCCTGCTGATCCACACACTGTTGGCCTGGGATGGATAGGTGATGACAACCACTCGTCTCCTCCAATCCTCTTGGCGTCGCTAGTCACGTTTCTTTTTCATCTGACAACCTTTAGTCAGTACTGTGAACTTGATTCCAGAGATGTGACTCAACTATGCTCACTTTTACTTTCACTTTATGTTGCCTTCGTTAGCTCTCTCTCCATGGTTGTGGAGCCTCAACCATATGCAGTTGGGTGAAAAAAATTGGCGGAAAGTTTGCAGGAAGTAAAATTAGCTGGAGAGAGGCTTTTTAAAGGGACACTTCACCCTTTTTGCAAAAAAATATATGTTAATGACGTTTAGGAGCTTTAGAACACTTTCCTGGGGTCTTTATGTATGTAAAATGTGGTTTTAGATATTTTAGATTGTAGCAGTGAGCCTGTTGTCTCTGATGTCATGGACACTGGGCTCACTTCCTTCCTGGACTACATGTTGTCTCAGTAAGACAGCTCTCCCCCCTATCAACAAGGAGGAGCAGTGCACCAAAGAATTATGGGAATTGTAGTCCAGGAAGGTAGTGAGACCAGTGTCCATGACATCAGAGACAACAGGCTCACTGCTACAATCTAAAATATCTAAAACCACATATTACACACATAAATACCCCCAGGAAAGTGATCTAAAGCTTCTAAACGTCATTAACATATATCTTTTTGCAAAAAGGGTGAAGTGTCCCTTTAAGCGATTGAAGCAGCATCGTGCATTCAAATGAAATAAAAAATCTTCAAAACAAGACCACATACAGTATGGTAACATTATGTATTGTTCATAATATAAAGCTCCGTCTCCTCTAAAACACTGTTTTAGCGAAGGTTGCCTTACCTCAGCCCCATCTGAACTCTCTCAATGAGAGAAAACAAAATAATATACTGTTGTTCCAAGCGCTAGCTTTATATAAACAGCGCGGCATGAAAAAAACGTTTTCTTTTGTTTATTGTTTTTTCTCTAAATGAATGCGATCCTCAAAGGGTTTGGGATTTATATTCTTTCCAGTGCAAACAGGCTGATGTTTATCCAACGTGTCCATCCTACTATAGGCTACTACCTCCTCTGCCGGGCTGAGTGAATTATTCAGTGCCACTGTGTCAAAACAACAGTATAATACTATACATTTATCATGTTATGTCAAGACATACTTATGGTTAAAGGAGGTTATATGTTGGAATGTGTTTACTTGTGTGCAATGGTGTAAAGGTACATGTATAATTAAGTACTGTACTTAAAGGAGAATTCCATACTAGAAGGCTTTCTTACGTCATTTGGGTTGTATAACAAACAAATGCTGCTCGCTTCCTAAACCTTGGATTCTTCTTATATGGTTCACAGTCACTAGATGCATGTCATGATGACGATGCCAGCCAGTCAGTGCTGGATATCGCTGTTATCTCCATACATGGAGCGATAGGTTGTCTCCATGAAATAACGAAGGCTTTCACCTTGAGCTCCATATATGGAGACAACCTATAGCTGATGCCCCCGATGCCAAAGCGCCAGCACTCGCCCAGCAGTCTTCCGTCAACGAGGCGGACGTGTGCACGCTCGCCCCCAGGCGTCTTACTGGTACTTTTACTCAAGTAAACCATGCAGACTAAAGGCCAAACTAAACTTGCCACGTCCGTGTCACCACATGGGAGAGGCTTGTTTGCTGAGCCTGGGAGTCGATGGTCGCTGAGGGTGCGCTTGTTTTACAGGTTAGGTTAAGTTTAGGCATATACTGTAGGTTTACTGAGGTTAGGGTTAGGTTTCTGGGTTAGGGTTAGGTTAAGTTTAGGCATATACTGTAGGTTTACTGAGGTTAGGGTTAGGTTAAGTTTAGGCATGTACTGTAGGTTTACTGAGGTTAGGGTTAGGTTAAGTTTAGGCATATACTGTAGGTTTACTGAGGTTAGGGTTAGGTTAAGTTTAGGCATGTACTGTAGGTTTACTGAGGTTAGGGTTAGGTTAAGTTTAGGCATAATACTGTAGGTTTACTGAGGTTAGGGTTAGGTTAAGTTTAGGCATAATACTGTAGGTTTACTGAGGTTAGGGTTAGGTTAAGTTTAGGCATATACTGTATAGGTTTACTGAGGTTAGGGTTAGGTTTCTGGTTCAAGGACTTCAGTAGCCGGCGCTGTAAAACAAGCGTCCCATCAGTGCCCGTCGAAACCGAGGCTCTGCAAAAAAGGTAGTCCCGTCACTGTAAAGTTTTGGAATTGATCCACAAAGCACTGCTTTAACTCCAAAGACTTGTTTATTGAATTATCTTGGTATGAACACATGAATCAATGCAAGCTATGAATCCATCTACATGCTTCGCTGACAACACATAACAAACTGACATCCGGGACCTTTTCTTCAGTGGTGTTAAAGGTTAAACTGTCAAATGCATGAACATTACAGTCACCATAGATTCCGTCACCACTCGTACCATATCAACGAGCACATCTGCGTGTATCGCTGATTGTATAACTGCGTGTATACTTTATGCACA
>NC_137866.1:8007365-8011134 GCF_963924005.1 Protomyctophum bolini
TAGGTGATGAGGTGACCACCAAAACGCTGGTTAGTAAAGAGAGATGTCTGGTTGAGTCGCTTACCACCGCGGTGTGACGTCATGTAGTAGTTTTAAAGAGATATGTGTTTGGGTGAGTCGCTTACCACCGCGGTGTGACGTCATGTTGTAGTTTTAACCACCGTGGTGTGATGTCATGTTGTAGTTTTAACCACAGCGGTGTGACGTCATGTTGTAGTTTTAAAGAGATATGTGTCAGGGTGAGTCGCTTACCACCACGGTGTGACGTCATGTTGTAGTTTTAAAGAGATATGTGTCAGGGTGAGTCGCTTACCACCGCGGCGTGACGTCATGTAGTAGTTTTAAAGAGATATGTGTTTGGGTGAGTCGCTTACCACCGCGGCGTGACGTCATGTTGTAGTTTTAACCACCGCGGTGTGACGTCATGTTGTAGTTTTAACCACCGCGGTGTGTGACGTCATGTTGTAGTTTTAACCACCGCGGTGTGACGTCATGTTGTAGTTTTAACCACCGTGGTGTGATGTCATGTTGTAGTTTTAACCACCGCGGTGTGACGTCATGTTGTAGTTTTAACCACCGCGGTGTGACGTCATGTTGTAGTTTTAACCACCGCGGTGTGACGTCATGTTGTAGTTTTAACCACCGCGGTGTGACGTCATGTTGTAGTTTTAACCACCGCGGTGTGACGTCATGTTGTAGTTTTAACCACTGCGGTGTGACGTCATGTTGTAGTTTTAACCACCGCGGTGTGATGTCATGTTGTAGTTTTAACCACCGCGGCGTGACGTCATGTTGTAGTTTTCAGTGGTATGAATAGGCCTCGAGTCTTTTGGTCGGTCCGCCACTTTGGTCCCAAACATCCAACATAATATTCTCACTCTATTCATGAGTTCTCACTTTTTTGACACATGCAGCTCTTGTGAGGTTGCGCGTGCACGTATATGCGTGTAACTATGCATCTGTATACAGTACATGTGTACCGGTACAGTATATCAGTTTAATTTGCTATTGCTATTTTTGCTACTTTTGTGTGCATGGCTAAACCACAACGTATAAAATAGGGCAGTAATTTATGAAAACAAAGCAATGTCACAATGAAATATAGAGATACGGGGGTTTCTACCCAACAGCGAGAATGATGGCGTTCCCCTTTTCGTTACAGCATAGTGTCCATTTTGTCATGCGGTAGCCATAACTCATTCCTGCTGAAAGCCGTATAATACCCATAAGCGATACGTCAGAGCGCGAGGCGAGCTGGCCATACATCAAGGCCTTCAACACAATACAAGGTTATCTGTCAGTCGGCTGGATCTGAATACGCCGTCATCTCCTAAAATCAAATCTCACTCTCAGTTTGTATAACGGCAGACATCATCAACAGCCACAGCTTATATTTACATGCTCAGTGCGATTAAACAAATCTATTTTTAATCCAGGGAGAACATCATTGAACATTCATCGGGGGGGGGGATGCCAGTGCCAAAGCATGTTTTTTTGTGTTAGTCCACAGGCATCATACAACCCAATTTCATTTAAAATCAAATCTAATTCTGCAGTGAGATGTATGAATGTGTCGAATGAAATTGAACGATGCTGTGTCAAAAAAATATATTAATAACATTCACATGCTATTTTATAGTTAATTTGTCAGCAGCCAGCTATAGATGCAGTGTGTACACATACATACATACTGTATATATTAGGGCTGTAACAATAATATAGTAACTGCATCAAAAATCTATTTTAATTTCAATAATCTTAGTATATCGAAATAGGAAACCCAACATATCGTATCGTTTGACTTTGTATGGTATTGTATCATTTGGAAATGCAAATAATCGCTATCGAATCGTTTCGCAATGCAAATAGTAAATTGTATCAATACTATACGCACTTGTGCGTTGTATTATTTTAGCAATTTTAAGAAGTTAAAAGAAAAAAAGGGGTTTCATTACTTTTCCATTCCATATCACTACACTCGGAAATGTGTGTTCTCTGTATGTGTTGGTGTCAAGGTGTGGGTTTGTCCATATCTGTTAAAATATTATGATGTCCATGTTTTTGCCAGAGAATCACTGTTTCTATCCCATATTTTTATATCCATAATAATAATAAATGTTTCCCACAGATTTCATGTTTTGCTAAATAGCTAAGCTATACTGTATTGATTTTAAATCATTGAATCGTATCGTATCACATGTCACTCATTCTCCACTCCCTCCATTGGCTCCCGCAGTCACTGCCCGCATTGTATATTACCATGTGTTTTGTGCTTGCTTACTGTAAATCACTCTGGATTAAGAGCATCTGCTAAATGTCTAAATTGTATTGCCAAAATTAATGAATATCGTCCGTGCATCGTAGCGTCAACCATGTATTGTGATGCGTATCGTATTGCTGTTCAAATGTACTGTTACACCCCTAGTAGATATACAGTATGCATACATAATTTATACATCTTTCAATAAATGAATATAGATATTTAAATAAACATCATAATCATGTGACAGGTATGTGTAGTGAGTACATGTAGGTAATATGTGTATGTTTAGTGTGAACAACAGTATAGTGCGTGCATATGCACGAGAGAAAGCTGCTATTTCATCTTATAGCGGTTCATTTTTTCAGTAATTGTGATTAACACTAGCCGAATAATAATTACAACAACACTATGATGAATCAGCTCTCAAGGCAATGCTGAAGGATAGACACACATATTACATGCACGCACGCACGAATATAGCCTACACGCCTGAGTGCTTTAATGAACGCTGTCATTACGGCGGAGGGGACATGGCTAAACCCCTGTTATTCAGCTTCTAATTTTCTCTCCTTTCATGGCGGGGAGTGGAGGCTTGTATCACTCCGACGGGTGGCAATTAATTTTCAATTAAAACGCATTAATTAAATCCACGCTCTCTCTCGACGAGCTCTCCGCGGCGGCTGCGTGTCGCCCACTCATGCCGTGCGACTGTCGGAACACGCTATAGTCACGCATGTTGCCCAGAGAAGCATGTCGTTCCTGAAGGTCAAGGGGGGGGTACACTCGCGGTATAATTGCATGTTGAGTGGTTTCGATTGTGTTCTCAGTGAGTTATTGTTGTTGGTTTTTCATAAACAGTTGTTTGCTTTTTGTTGTTGTTTGTTGAGACAGGAGGAGAATATATATAGTCAGTGATGCTACTTCTCTTCGCTGAATACGATAAAATCAAGGGTGAGGAGCTGATGCAAAGATTCCGCAGAGTGGAAGCTAGCTGCTCATGGACCCAATTATTAAGACTTTGAATATTTTGTTATCGTTGGGCTCTTTATGCTTTATGTTCCGCCTTGTTTATGTTGAACTATTATGTAAAACATCATTTTTTGGAAAAAACTAAAAACAAACATGACATGCCCAGTCACCATGCTGTACCTGTGATGTTCCTTTTACTGACACCAAGTTTAAAATATGAATTGAGTGCACAGAATATCAATACGAAGCAACTGAAAAACACCTTATTTCAATGGTATATAGTATAGTGGATGGAGATTTTTGTCCAACCACGAAACGGCAACCAATGGATGCGAAGAGGGGCACAACCATGGGCGGGACTTGAGGGTGAATTCCATGCTGTATTAATGTGGTACCATAGGTGAGATAACAGGCAAACGTTTATCAAAAAAACAATTCTTCTACATTGAAATGCCATTAAATGGGGGACCGTAGCCGATGCATATCAAACTGGAGGTCCTTGAAATTAAACAGGTTGAGAATCACTGCTAGAGCCAT